>NC_038246.2:2438788-2658148 GCF_000004515.6 Glycine max | reverse complement strand
TACGCGATGCAAATGAAGAGAGCTGACCGACAGTGAAGTATCGTTAGATTCTAGTTGTCTCCGCTAGGAAGCATCCATAACCAATTCAGTTAACGAATATTCCTAGAGCAGGCATTATTACATATGTAAATAACTAGCAAAATCAAAAACAAAATTACGCTTCTTTCATCATTATATTCTCTGTTATCCTCCTTCTCTTTCTTTGGTGTTGGGGGGGGGGGGGGACTGTAATTCTGTAAAGCCAAACATGCATTGCGAGAAAGAAACCAGATCAAAATGGTGCTCCTACGTTAACCCAAAATCCAAAAAAAATCATATTTTGTTGCACTTAACACACAAATATCGTTAAATAGTCCTTTTGTTTTCTTTATCAAACCTAAACATCCGCATGCACACTATATACAAAAAAGAGTCAGAAATTGCTAATTCTGCTACATTGCCAAAATTGAAGAAATTTAAAAACAGAAAAAAAAGTGTAGTTAAGTAACCTGAAGAAACTTGGATTCTTGGTCGAGACGCTTCAGTTCGGCAAGAATCCGGTGCTTGCCTCTCTTATCAGTTCCTCCTGCACCCGCAGCAGCCGAAACAACAACAACGGTTTCTTCATCCGCCGACGACGCCGTTTCAGACGCCATAAGTGAGTGTCAGCTACCACTCATCCAGCGAAAAAAACACCCCCACTTTGCACCCTTGCTTGTTCTGCTTAATAATACGACACAGATCTGAAAACAAACACTAGGCAATAATAATAATAACAACAACCCTTTTATTTACAGAGAAAAAAGGGAACTCTTTTCACTGATAATAATCCTATTACTCAAAAAAGCCCTTTCTCTTTCTACATGTGCTCCGCGCACCCATCGAAATCGAAATTATATAGGCCATCAAAAGGCGAGCCTTTTTTTTCTTTCTTCTCTCTTGCTGTCCCTTTCATACCTTTAAACTCTGCTTAGGTGCTAACAATTAAGAAAACACTGTTGCCAAGGTCTTTTGTTTTCTTTAGATCACTTGGTCTGTTTGGTCATCCCAGTTTGGCAGCCAATAGCAACAACTTGCATAATGAGACCACATAAGTGGTTATATATTAATTAATTCAATATTAAATTTTAAAAATGTTAATAAGTGTTCTTACAATATTCATTAAAGAATAAAAAAATTATTGAAATACAGCAAATTACTTGTCCATAATTATTTTTACACACTCTTATATAATCTCTATAATAAATATTTTTTCCTCTTCATTTCTTCACTAATATCCTAATAAATAATAATATCAGTTAAGAATACTAGTTTAGTAAGGTAACATTTTAATAGCTTATAAACTATTTCAATTAATTCATGAGTTAATTTGACCAAAGTTGAGAATTGTTCTTCAGTTACACAAATCAAAAGAGCTAAAACATTTCACCTTTTGAGCATAAAATTTATAACATTTATGTATATTTAGGTGATTTATTAACAGCCTGAAAACAAGCAGGCTGATAAAATTTGAATTTAGTTTAATTTAAATATCCAAAAATTAATTTGTGATATAAGATTCATCCCTTAGTTATATGTACTGTTTTATTCGTATTAAAAGAGTGTGATTTCTTTTAACCTACTCAATGTTCATCGGTAGCCCTTTATCAGGTTTCAATTCTTTTATACTCCTTCTTTTTACATCTTATTTTATTTTCTCTCTAATTTGTATATTTTATATTCTATTCTTACACAATTTTTCATCCTTATCTATTAAAAGGTGTAGCACATAAAAGGATATTTTTTTTGTCTTCTTTCGGTCTGAAGAAGAGTCCAAACAAAAATTGGAGGCTTGGTGCGGGGTTCTGATGGAGAATGGGTCAAAGGTTTCTGAAGAAACTTGGTCCACTTGAAATCCACCACAACTTTTGTTGCTAAGTTGTTGGGTGCATTGGATTGCTTGATCTTTGGGGTATAGTAAAGTATAGTTACTTATTGACTCTGCTATTTGATTTAAGGCATTTTTGGTGCCAGAGTGGAGAATTGCAAATGCAAACCTTTATTGGAGAAAATCAGGAGAATGCTTGGGTTGGACTGGGAAGTGAAAGATTATGCACAATTTTAGAGAAGCCTAATAGCATATATTGTTTTGCAGCAATGATACTACAACACAATTAACCCTTATTTTTATTATATTTTATTTTCATTTTTATCCATTTTCGTGTTACATGAAATGCTAAGATAACGTGCTATGAAAATAGTCTTATTTATTTAAAAATGTACTTTTTATCTCATTTATGGAATAAGTTAAGTTTGTGATTTGCTAAAAAAGTTAGGTTTGTGATTGTCCTAACTAAATTTAGTCCATTTAAAAAAAATTAAATTTAGTAAGTTAGGTTTGTGATCGTACTAGTAATTCTAAATGTAATCTCTACTAATCTTTCTATCTTAAGTAAAGTAGGTAGATAACATTAAATCCCATTTTTAAGGGTGTGTTTGGTTTAGAGGAAAAATTAAGTTAGATAAAAATAAGAGATAATTTAAAGAATGAGAAATAAAATAATATGTTATGTTATTTAGTTTAAGAGAAATAGGCCAAAAGTAATTTTTTGTGTAAAAAAATCAATGTTTTTGTCTAGAAAACCAATTTTTTATACCTGGCTAAAACATCTATTCTTTTGGTTAAATAATCATTTTTTTTGTCTAAAAACCAAAGAAAATTATTTTTTTATTCTAAAAAATAAATTTTGATGCAAAAAAAAAAGTATTTACTCTCTTCAAGATCGTACGAACCAAAAAAAAGTATTTCTTTCTTTGAAACCAAATAGAACCTAAAATATTTCTACACGTGATTTTCTTCGACATAGAGAAACATCTACTTTTTAGTTTTATTTGTGTCTTAATGTACAAATTAATTAGTTACACCGCACAAAAATCTTTGTGAGCAAAAGAAAGGAAAAAGGAAAGTGAGTGATACACACCGAGTCAGCAAGTAATAAAATTTACTAGTGCTGTTCTTTACAGGAACTGCGTCATTTTCTTCTTAAGGCCAATCTTACAATTGAAAAGGTAAGTATGAAAAAATAAAATAAAAATGAAATTTTTTATTATTAATACTTAATAAAGAATAAAATATTTATTATACTTTTGCATTTTAAATACAATAAATAATTTTTTTTACCATTTGTAGACATTTACAATCAACTCTAAAAACTAAACGTTAACAAGAATTGTAAGAATTTATATAGCTTTTTTTAGGCAAATTGATATAGTTACTCCAGTCTAAATAAAACATTTTTTTTTTGTCATTGCTTGTTTAAAGCATATAAGATAACAAAAATAAGCTTACTTAAATAAACATCATTATTCCCTCAAGCAAATGTACAATGGGGTCATCTTGCAATTGACATCTTGGCTTTGCAACAACAATTACAGAGGAACCAAATTCTCTTCTTACTAGACTAATGAGTACTGATCCTTATTATTTTAGTATTTCCCTCTCAAACAATAACAAAACCAACAAAAGAGCTAGAATCTCTTACCCTTCAATTCAATCGATTAATGGAGCATCACTCAAACTTTTTATAAGTTCCACAGTTGGCAATTCATGATTCTTTTCAGAAGTTAAAGCCTCACCAGCAGCAGTCTCAAGCTTCTCTCCATCACCCCACAATGCATATGCAACCTCGCCATGAACTGCTTCATCCCCAACTTGCAAGTCATCTTCACTCATCCTAAGTGGAACTATCATCCTAACCAACAAACACACAATGCTAGTTGTGGTGACATTCAGAAGTATTACAAAAACAATGCCAAGAAGCTGAACCCCCATTTGCCTGAACCCTGTCTTGAGATTCCCATTGAATATGCCATAAACAAGACCCGTATAGTGCAAGGAATCTTGTACTCCATAGAAGAGATAACAAAGGTTAGGGTCAGCAAAGAAACCAGCCAAAATGCCACCTAAGCTACCAGCCACGGCATGGGTGTGGAAAACTGCTGAAGTATCATCTACTTGTTTGAGTAGCTTACTTTCTTTGTGCAGGACCATCATTGTGTACCATGGGATGCTTCCAGACATCATTCCCATTATGATTGCTGCCCAACCTTGCACCACACCTAAACTCAAACAAACAAATAAATCAAGTTTCAGATTTCCTAACAAATTCATTTTAGTCATGACTCATGACACCAAAAACATATATAATAATTTTTTTATCAAATAAAGGATAAAGGTTAATTATTAGTCTGTCATTTTTTGTCACGTAGAATGGATTCAACCTCTTGTTCTGTTCTTTCTTAACCATTCAATTAATCTTACATAAGAATATATAATATAATGTTTGAAATTATAGTTTTGATATATGAAAATGGGTCATCTTTTGTTTTAGTCCCCAATTTTAAAAATTTTAAGTTTTAGTTCTTCTGCTAATAAAATTCATTTATTTAAGAAGTTAATTTCTCTAGACAAATATTATATTTTTTATGTATGTATTATCTTTATAATCAAATTTCTTATCAAATATTTAAAAGAAAAAGTTATCTCATAATCATATCACATAATCTTTGTGTACTAATAGAAACTATTAATGTTTCATAAAATATGTGAGATATGGTTATGAAGGCATATGGTACCGGCAGCAGGGGTGTTGCAAACCAGGCCAGTGATCATGCCTTGAGTGGCACCAATGACGGAAGGTTTTCCAAAGAAGAGTATGTCAAGGAAAAGCCAAGTCAACAAGCTCATTGCCGTGCAGACGTGGGTGTTAAGGACGGCCAGAGATGCATCTATGCTGGCTGCGTATGGATCTCCACCGTTGAATCCATGGTAAGCCATCAGAAGTATGTTGTTTGGAGGGAACCTCTCTCTATCCTTCACTGCCCTTGGTCCTACCTGCATAAAAAGTCATATCCCCACTTCATTCACCATGTGTTACCACCAAACTTACGTAATAAATTTTATCACGAATGAACTTATTTTTCAAAAATATTATTAAAGTAAGCCAAAATAAGAATTATAGTATATTTTCATGCCAATTAAACTTGTATAAATTTGGTACAACTCTTCAAAACACCCTTTTTTTACATCTGCAACAAGTAATCCCTATTTGACTGTGGCGGATAAAAACCCTAAATCAGTAAGGATAAATTATAAAAAATAAAATCATATGAAAATATAAAATTTTATTTACAAATTTAATAAATTTTAAAAAATAAGAGAGTGCAACTACTCATTAAACCCGGTAGAATTATTAAAAGTGACAAAGTTTTCATTCCTAACAAATCTGTATCGGTGAATAGTTTTGTAGGATTATAATTTCTTCATTGACATTTTTAATAAAATTAATAAACTAATATTTATTGATAAAAAAGAAAAACTCTATATCATATAAGTGCATCCATGTGATTTTCAAACACCCTATACTTGCATGTATTCTCAAAAAATAAAGTAAATTACACTGATTAGGGAGATCATATGCATGAAAGATAATGCAAAATAATTAGAAACTATATAGCCAACATGCTGCGACGAAACCAGCAACCCCAGAAGAAAGATGAATAACAAAGCCACCGGAGTAATCAATGAGGCCCAACTTGAACAACCGTCCATCAGTTCTCCATATACTGAAGGCTTAAGTTGAATATGCAAGAGCTTAAACTTGCTCATTGTAATAAGCATTTTTTTCTTAAGACTTTTCTTAAAGATAACCTATATAAAAGTTTGGCTTGACATATGAGCCTATTTGAAAGTATATTTAAAGATGTTTTTGATCAATTAATTTTTTAAAACCTAGTAAAATACTAACTAAAAAAAGAAACTTATAAAATTTCGTATAAGTAATGTATAAATTCAAAAATAATTGATAAACAAAATCATATTGAATTTAAGTTGTTAAAACATAATGTATATGAAAAGAAAATGAAAAAAAGAACCTAATATTAAAAAAATATATGGATTAGAGATGATTTATACTAATATAGTTAAATAAAAATATTTAAATTGTCTGAATGTCTTTACAAAACATTTTTTTTCTTTGAAAGTATTAATCTGTTTGCTTTATCCTTTTAACTCGACTCTTTCTTTTTAAAATTTTTTTGTCACTTAAGCACTTTATGCCACTTCACCTTGTCATTCATAATGTCATAAAAATTGTATAAATAATAATAATAATATTATTATTATTATTACTTAAATAAGTTGACTTATCAAGCTTAACAAGCTTTTTTTATAGTTTGACTTTAACCTTAAGTCAAGTCTTAAATAGGTTGAACCAAAGACTTTCTCAAAAGGCACTCGCCTTATTACCATCCCTACCTGCAAGCTATGCCCCTGCCATGAGAATCAACCTGATGGCAGCAAAAGCCAACTGAAAGTACACCATGGTGGCGTTGGGAAATTCCCCTGCAAAAGCTTGGCGAAAAACGAATTCCCTGTCCAAGGCCGTGTTTGGCTGCCCCAGAAATGGAAGGATCCTCTCGCCGAATGACATTTTGTAGCACCACCCCACCCAGAAAACAAGAACCGCCGCAAAAGCGTACAGGGCCATGAAGGCAGAGTTCAAAGCCCATTAATTTCTTCTTCACTATGCTGCCGTAGAGGATGACCAAGCCCGGAACGCTCTGCAGGCCCACCAGAGTAGCTGACGTCAGCTGCCACGTGTTGTCACCCCTGTTCATCCACTCCGGGCTTCCATCAACTGGCAACAGGTTTGATGGTAGGCGACTCATTTCTTATATATATATATATTCTTGTAAAAGATTGATTCAGTATTTGAGAAAATGAAAAAAGTTAAGGGATAATCGGTTCAAATTTTTTAACTAATTTTTTTAATAAAACTAATAAACTCTGTCTTGATATGTATTTGTGTCGTTAGCTCCATATTCTAATATTATAATATTATATAAAGTATATGATTGGAATTTGTGATTGACAAGGTGAGCCGGTTGGCGTAATGTGTCTTTCATATGAACGGAAAAAATATATGATACAATAAAATTATTATATTAGAGATTAAGATGTTGTAACTAACAGATAATAATAATAATAATAATAATAATAATAATAATAATAATAATAATAATAATAATAATAATAATAATAATTCGATGCAATGATTCAAAAGTGAAAGTATGTGTGTTTTTTTTTTTACCTGAGTAATAAAAAATTGAGATTTTGTTATGTTTTCATTTGATTAATTTATATTGTCTCATATATTTTTTAAAATCAAATGTGAAATAAAAAAATTTGTTTTAGCTAGTACTATAATTTTCAGCAAATTAAGTGAACATTTTGTCTATCTAATTTTAAGATGTAAATTATATCTCATAAAAATACACCTAATTTCATTTTAAAAAATTACATGTCCTATTGCATTAAGCAAATAAATAATTGATTTAATTACAAATTTTATCATCAAGTATCTTCATTTTGTAAATTTGATTACTCAATTTTTGTTTTCACGCATTACATTACATGATAATGTTTTCTATTTTATTTTTGTATTTTACCAATGATAACTTATCTATAAAAAAAAAAAATGACATAATTTTTGTCATCAATTTTTATAAAATATCATCTTGTTATGAACGTGATGATAAAAATGTATAAAATTAAAAAAAATGATAACAGAATGCATGAAAAAACTTAGATAATAAAATATGTACTTAAATCTAAATAATTTTAATAAATATAGTAAAATATATCATATTTTTCATTCAATTTATTTTTAGAAACGTCTCATCATTTTTTCCATAGTGACAAACGAAGTTAATTAGTTTAGAAATAATAGAATTTATGATAATTTTAAACTTTCAAAATTTAAAATAACAAATAATATTGTAAAATATGTTCTGTGAGGATTTTAAGACAAACTAATAGCTAATCTCCAACACACTTTCCTAATGATGGAAAATAGGCGAGTGGTGAGAAATAAATCGCAAATTTTTGTGAACGACACCCAATTCAACCGCCACGGCGTTCAATCAGGATAACAAAGCAACACTTTTCCCTTTTCATTCACCACTCGCCTATTTCCTTCGTCTCTTTTGTTTCGTCCTTTCCTTCACCACTTTTCCCTTTTCATTTTCAGGATAACAAAACAACACTCCTTGCAGGATTAAACTTCACTTCAATTGAACTAACCTATCTGTGGGTTTTTTGTAGATTGATTCAATTCAATGGCTTCAGTAATGCTCAGTGGAACTGAAAAGCTCACTCTCAGAACCCTAACCGGAAACGGCTTAGGTTTCACTGGTTCAGATTTGCACGGTAAGAATTTTCCAAGAGTGAGTTTTGTTGCCACCACTAGTGCTAAAGTTCCCAACTTTAGGAGCTTAGTAGTACCCAAGTGTAGTGTCTCTGCTTCGAGGCCAACCTCGCAGCCAAGGTTCATTCAGCACAAAAAAGAGGCGTTTTGGTTCTATAGGTTTCTCTCAATTGTGTATGACCATGTCATTAACCCTGGCCATTGGACCGAGGACATGAGGGATGATGCCCTTGAACCCGCTGATCTCAATGACAGGAACATGATTGTCGTCGATGTCGGCGGCGGCACCGGTTTCACCACTCTTGGTATTGTCAAGCATGTGGATGCCAAGAATGTCACCATTCTTGACCAGTCACCCCACCAGCTTGCTAAGGCCAAGCAGAAGGAACCACTCAAGGAATGCAAAATAATCGAAGGGGATGCCGAGGATCTCCCCTTTCGAACCGATTATGCCGATAGATATGTATCCGCGGGAAGGTACAGCTCTATGCTGTTTCATCTGTCCTTACATGATGATGATATTGTGTGAATGTGATGGCAAGTTTGCATTGCTGTGTTTTAGTTGCATTGTTGTTATTCAGGTGTTCAATTTATTCAGTGACATAAATTTGTAGTTACTTTGCATTTTGGCCATTTATGTGTGTATTGATGTATATAGTGTGTTTAATTGCACATGTCACATGTGATTTTCCATGTTTCGGATGTGATTTTAAGAAGTTAACAATTGTAGTTTCAACATCCCAGACATGATTCTTTACTTCTCGATGGGTTGCTTTTAAGTAGGTGATTATGGTGTGCTTTTGTTTCTCAGTATTGAATACTGGCCGGATCCACAGCGTGGCATCAAGGAAGCTTACAGGGTTTTGAAACTTGGAGCCAAGGCATGTCTAATTGGTCCGGTCTACCCTACATTTTGGTTGTCACGTTTCTTTGCTGATGTTTGGATGCTTTTCCCCAAGGAGGAAGAGTATATTGAGTGGTTTCAGAAGGCAGGGTTTAAGGACGTCCAACTAAAAAGGATTGGCCCAAAATGGTACCGTGGTGTTCGCCGACATGGCTTGATTATGGGTTGTTCAGTGACCGGTGTTAAGCCTGCATCTGGAGATTCTCCTTTGCAGGTATTTGTCGTCTCAGCTTCTTAATCTATCTATATTTGGTTGTATGTTTGTTTTCCCTTGTTTTATTTGGGGGATGTTATTATTTTTTTAACTTGAATCAT
The DNA here is from genome assembly GCF_000004515.6 of Glycine max. Lineage (NCBI taxonomy): Eukaryota > Viridiplantae > Streptophyta > Magnoliopsida > Fabales > Fabaceae > Glycine > Glycine max. The sequence continues at coordinate 2,648,704 of NC_038246.2, read as the reverse complement.
GGGCAGGTTTTATGTGAGCGTATCAGTTATCTCTCTCCTTGATGGTGTGTGTCTGTTTTTGCAATGATACATCCCACCATTTTATGATTTACTGAACACGAACAAAGTTGACACCTAATTGGACACTGGCACATCCCATTTTTTATGTGGGTGTATCCCATTTTTTATGATTTAGATCCCAAGTTTATTTTTGGACACTGGCACAAACTTGTTTTTGTCTTTCTAAATGAAACTTTAATGTCTCCAGGAAAATAGATGATCCAAATTCGATTAGGCGTAGCTTAATCTTGCAAAGTCATTGCAACTCTATCGTGATGGTTTTTAAAGTATATGTAGCAAGCACTTATGAACAAAGTACTACTTTCTGTGGTTAGAATGAGTCTTTCTTAACATGTCTGCCAAATGAATATAGTATCTTGAAATTGAAGATAAAAATTCATTTCATGCTGTGCTGTAGTGTATAGGTGACAGTGAGGTTTCTTTTTAAAAAAATGTCTCTTAAATATCATGAGTATATTTGATAGTTGTCTTGGCTGCAGTGCACTTGTGCTTGATGATGACCGGGTCGTATACTGGTAGTATGGAAAAGATGTATAACATGGAAACGGTTGACTGTTTAGAAGTGTCAATAAACCAAATTTATAAGTAAAAACAAAATAACTGTACAGAGCTTGATGAACAAAGTAATGAGGTTGATTTTACTGGTTACTTTCAATTTTGATTTACATGCATGGTTAGGTCTAGTTTCACACTTTCATTTCAACTTGTAAAGTTTTTCATTCTTTGAATAAATTGAAGTTCAAAGATACAATACAGTTTTTGCTTACTAAATTATTGTACATAGGCAAGCAAATGTACTGGGTTTCAACTGATTGTTATCTTTTAGGTTCTTTGAGTGAATGCTGTGAATACTTTGGTTGAGTCTGGATTTCCAATAAAGCACCAACATTTCTACTGCTGCCCATGCCAATCACTGTTTTCTTGCTTCACTGCAAAATGTTTCTATTCATCATAATGTCATAGGATTTAAGGTTTTATTGAATATGTGAATTGTTTTAAAAAAGTTCACATTATTATTCCCTTGAATTTGAAAATTATGCTGATTGACTTTGGTTTCTACAATTTTCTGCAGCTTGGTCCAAAGGAAGAAGATGTTGAAAAGTCCGTTAATCCTTTTGTGTTTGCACTGCGCTTCGTTTTGGGTGCCTTGGCAGCCACATGGTTTGTGTTGGTTCCAATTTACATGTGGCTCAAAGATCAAGTTGTTCCCAAAGGTCAGCCAATCTAAGAGATATTAGTAGTTAGTGATCCTTTTGATACTTTATCAGTATCTTTTTCAAAGTTTCATCAAATGTACTCTCAATTAAGAGAAATTTGATCAAATGTCAAGTAGTTTATTACGTAACTGAGCTCAAATTTGCTGGCTGCTCTTGCAAGCTATGATAATTTTGGGCGGGAAGCCCGAATGCAACCATATTGTACACGTCCACTTGTCATTTTGTTCTGTCCATCAGCAGTCTTAAGAGGTCAATTATTCCAACATTGTTTTATGTAATGATTATATAAGGATGTTAATGTCGTTTAGAGGTTAACATCCCTTTCTTTTTTCCAACTGATACTAATGCAATATGTCTGTTTATGTTAACCTTTTTAAGGAGAGTATATTAAGGAAGATATTGCTCTAATAGAATCTGAAAGCATGATAATTTGACATTAGTTATGCTTCTCCAGTTGAGTGAGATAAAACAGAGAGCAATACAGAGAGCAGGGTAACTCACCATCTTTGCAACATGAACAAACCTAACCAAGTAGGCATGGGCCAGGCCTATCTAAGTATTTTATTGGCCCAATTATTGCACCCTCTCTTGGCTCTTGCTAAATAAACCTCCCTGTTTGTTAAGTAAACCCCCCTTTCTTCTCTTATTACCAATTATACACTTTCATTCTAATTCGATGGCATCGTAAAAGTAAATGTTGAAGAGACCCCTCAAAAAGTTGTAAACAAGAAGCAAACCTAGACAAAACCCACTCATTCTCATTCGAAATCGACTCAACTGACCCGCCATAATCTGAAGGCTAAACAATTAGAGATGGGTCGTATTTGTAGTGGTCAGTTTTTTGCGAGTTGGGGATTTTGAGCCCAAACCCGACTGTTGCTCACGCCCCACACCAAACCCTTCTTCAATGACGGCACTGTTGTGCATCCACTCTCTCAAACCTCCTATCGGCCCACGGCGAGGTCGAGGATCTTCGCCAAGACAATGTAGTCATCGAGGACATAGGTCTTGCTGATGATGGCGAATTTTTGAGCGACGCACATGAGGGGGTCGAGTAGCTTGTGTCTGAAGATGAGTGTCAAGGAAGAACAAAAATGGGGGTTCAATGAAAGAAAGAGGTGAAAAAGTGGTTTAAAGGAAGAACACAGTTGTGGGGATGCATCGAAATCGAGTTAAGAGGGTATAATTGGTAATAAGAGTAGAAATGGGCTTACTTCACAAGCATGGAGGTGTATTTAGCAAGAGCCCTCTTGCACGCTCTTTTGTTTTTGGTAAATTTTATCTATACTAATAAGTAATTTATAATTATTAATTATTAATAAAATAATTATCCATTTTGTGTACCCATTTCTTATTTCTAAATTATTCTTCAATATATATAATTGCTTTCATTTTTTTCATAAACATCCAAAATATAACTGTTATTCTATTCTTCAACTACTTTTCTTTTTTATTTTTATTTTAAAAAATACAGATTGAGGCACTAAGTGTCTCTTTCTCATCTAGTAGTAATAAAGATAATACTTATATTTTGTGTACACATTTTTTTATTGTTTTATCCTTTAACTAATTCTAAAAACTGCCTCTGACCAGATGATTATTATAAAAGATAATTCCTTAAATATGCTAGTTATTTACATCTCTTAATTATTTTTTTTACTTTCAATTCAAAATTGGAGTATAAAAAAAATAGTTAAGGCACTGTTTTCAACTAGTTCTAGTTACGCCTTTATACAAGACTTCGATTTTATTGTTTTGGAATTTAGTTTTTGGAAGTATATAAATTTTTTACAATTTCAGAATTTAGGTTCTGGAAATTCCTTAGAATAGTGATGGAAATTACATTTTGGAAGTATTGAAATTTTATCTGTTTCAAAAATTATTGTAACGACATTATAAATAAGGATACGTAAGAACAAAACCTGACGTAGTATTGCAAATCACGTGGAAATAAATGGGCTCATACATTTTGATGTCGATGTTCATATATGAAAACAACGACGAAAAGACAATACATAAATGCCAATAAATCCTTCTGCAAGTACAAATCCATGTGCACATGCATTTTGATGTTCTTATGAAAATAAGTTTTAGAGTTCACACGTTTAGAAAATAGTTTCCGGAATTATGTAAAAATAAATATATCTGGAATTTAATTTTAGAACGATGAATCCAACTATGTATATAAAAATGTTCTTAATAAAATTTGACAAGGAAAAAAAGGATATGCTTACAAAACAAAAAGGTGTACAAAAAGTAATGGCCTGTTTTATTTAAGGAAAAAACTTCAGTCAAATTTATTATCTTTGTCATCAAGTTTAAAATTTAGATCGTGTCATATGGATACTTTTTAGTTTTTACAAATTCCAAAACCCATTCTTAATAAAGATTATTTCATGTTAAAAAAGGATTCACGTCACTATTTGATTTAAGGACTTTATGATAAATATGAACAAAAAAGCAAGCAATTATGTTTGGACAAGTTGTATACAAACTTATTGTAAACCTAGCATGGAGGGGTGATAATGTGAAAGGTTTGAACAAGATATTTGTTGGGTTTTTTGTTCCCGGAGTAAAGGTCGAAATGAAAAAGTCCATTTTATTTCACTTATTTAAGTAGAGAAAGGTCAGATTAAGGAGAGAGACTCATTTGAGAGGGTAAACAATTATAAATCAAGAAAGAACATGGAAAATTATTTTGATTTTTGCACACCCATCATACAACGTTTTTCAAATTACAACTGCGGATTCATTCACCGTTGGATCAGACTGATTTTTGGACAACAAGTTTTACCCACATAATACTTCAAATTATACCTATATTTAAGAAAAAGATTGTTTCAAAACTTGCGTGGGTAATAATTTTAGTATCCATACTTGTATTAATGGGTATCCGTATATACTAAAGTTCTTAAATTGAATAAGTTATTGAGTCAGTAAAAGCATTGATCATAGATTAAATAGTTTAATTGTATTGAATTGTAATAATTAAATAATGTTAATTGTAATTTTAATATAATTCATTAACCTATATTAAAGAAAAAAATATAATATTCATATTATATAAAAGTATAAACAAGTCTTAAAAAAAGAGCAAGCAATTAAGTTTGGACAAATATAAACAAATTCATTATAAAGCTAGAATGTAGAGAAAGATGATGTGGGAGGTGTGAATGGATATCAGGGGTTCTTGTACTCGTATCTATATTTAAGAAAAAGACTCGTATTTTTTTTTTTGTGCTAAGAAATTTAGGGAGAGGGTCCAAGACAGAGAAAGACTGATATTTGAAGTTGCATAATTAACAACTTTAGTATCTATATTCTATACTAAGGTTTAAAAATCAATTTGGTTATTAAATTGCTGAAAGTCAATTTCACTCAAGGTTCAACATTAAGTTTTTGTAACTTCAAAAGAAGGGTCAACATTAAGTTTCATTAAATAAAAAAATAACAAAATATACATAACTTTATAAAGTTTTTTTTTTGAAGAAACGTAACTTTATAAAGTTAAAAATTAAATTCCATTAATAAAGGTCTATTTAAGGTGAGGATTTAGTCTTCTAGATAAATTTTATTAACCTAATGTTTGGAAATATCCCAATAATGATATTTTTTTATTAAATAATAGAAAATATTAAACGTATTTAACTAGATTGTCATCAACTATGCTAGTTTACCCAATTTAAAATTAAACTTGTTTGGTTTTATACTGATTTTACGCAAATTTTATCAGGACTAACTAAACTATTTGAGCAAAATATATTGATACTCATGAAGTTATGTGAGATTGTACAAACTTCTTTTTTTTTCATCCCTACTAAATACTAGTCACTGTACCTTATAATTGTTTGAAAAACACTAATCACCTTATTTGTTTAAAAATATTACATCATATTCTGATATAATGAAAATTTTATTATTGTTAAATTATAAGTGTGAAATGAAGTCTCATATTATATAGAAATAAGAAAATTGAACATCATATAATTAAATACAAGATCTATAAACTTAAGTTTAAGATTTTAGATTAAAGTATAATGTGAATTCCATTTACGTGAATATGAAATATTAATGTAATTTAGTAACTACTTTAATGTCTAATAACAAATGTATCTACTAACTCTTTACTTGCATTTAATTAAATAGAATATTCTTACTCTTAATATATATAATAAGGCAAGAATGTTATTTTAATATTAATTCTAATGATGATTAGGTTATAAAACAAAAAAAAAACATCAATTAGTTCTTACTTAAAAAATATTTTAAAATCTTAATTATAAAATATAAGAAAATTGCGTAATTGCCCAAAATCTTATATACGAATGAAATAACGTGTATGCACGTGCGTACGTACACCGGAGATTAATACTTTCTTTCTTGGCTAATTGCCCAAATCTAAATATTGATTCATTTGGGGACAAAAGAGGTTTACTTATTGCTGATAAATTTTGTTGATATTCATTAGAAGTTGCTCAAATTCTCACCGATACCATTCCTTGCATGCGTGCAACCATATATGATTACTTTTATAGTTGGGAGTTGGTACAAGAAAGAATTGAAGTTCGTAAAAACTTCATGACGAATTCTTACATTCAATAGTCGAATCCTGTGCACCCTTCTGGAAAAATTCCAGTTTGAATATACTTAGAAATTCTAGCGAACGTGCTTTAAAGCAAAGTGAAACTCATCTATAAAAGTTGCACCCACAACACATCTATAAAAGCAAAGTGAAACTCAAGGAACATAGCATTACAAGACAAAATTAAAATTCCTCTCCATATTTGCAATAACCAAATTTACACTATTAGAGTTTTGTGGTTAATTTCCACTTCAGTTGAGGCTAGCTAGCTGCTCAGCAAAATATATACAATGGCAAATGCATGGACAGAAGATCAAATAGCTATATTCCATGAAGCCTTTGTCGTTGTTGACAAGGACTCCGACGGTGTGCTCTTCTGCACATTATTAACCTATATATATATATATATATATATATATATATATATATATATATATATATAAATGTTGATATATATTGTTTAATGTCATTTGATGTTAATTTATAAAGGGCATTTTTATATAGTTAACTAACTTCTTTCGAAAATGTTTGTGATGATGTTTAGGTTTCATTACGGTGGACGAACTGATATCCATTGTCCGATCATTAGAAGGAAACGCAACAAAAGAAAAAATTCAAGAAATGATTAGTGAAGTCGACATTAATGGAAATAGCCTGAGTGTAAATTTTGAAGACTTCTTGAAAATTATGGGAAGGACAATAAAGGTAACAAATAGAAATCTGTCAAAAACTTGAAAGAAAGGAAGGGTGGGGTGGGGAGGGGGATAATCTTACTGAGGAAAATCTGCCATTATTAGTTGTTAATTTGATATAAAATGTCGTGATATTAAGTGTCAATTTAATTGTCATTATTAAAAACATGACTGAGGAAAATTTGTCATTATTTATATTGATAATATATGTAACTGCTTAAGCAAAGGTCATGATATATATTAATTGTCAATTTTGTTAGGAAAATCTGACTGAGGAGCTAAAAGACTCGTTCAAAGTATTTGACAGGGATAATGATGGATATATATCAGCAACTGAGGTAAACAACCTTGCCATGCAGCTCAATCTGCATTTCTGCACCTTCCATGCATGCGTACTAAAATAACTCTGCTTTATATAATGGGTCGGCTAACCAGAGTTCCTTAATTAAGACACTGATTAAGGATTATTTATTGTAAAAATCATATAAGAGGGAAAAAAATTTATGAATAACATAATTTTACTCATCTTAACAAAAATCTATTTCTATTTTCTTAATTAATCAGTGTTCTCGTTGTTAACATTTGTCTTATAAAAAATGACTAAAATGAGACTTTTTTTTATAGCTGAGACAAGTAATGGTGAAATTGGGAGAGAGGCTAACAGACGAAGAAGTTGAACAAATGATTAGAGAAGCAGATTTGGATGGAGATGGTCGAGATAGCTATGAAGAATTTCTGAGGTTTATGACGTTAAATTGATCCATCTCATTTCAATTTGGAAGTCTCCGAGGACAAAGTGACACATTGACTTTTCTTTTTTTATTAATTATATTGATCCATTGACTTTTTCTTTAAACCATTCTCTTCTTTTGTATTATTATGACAATACTGTGGAAATGTTTATTCCCTTCCTCTTTCAGCCTTGACTCCGTCATCTAACCACGTGCCTTTTGTATATTTATCATAATTGTATAATTTATGTAATATTGAATGATGAAGTGATAATTAATGTATTGTCTAACATATATATTAATGTGATTTATTTAAATTTTTTTATCAATCATGATTGTAATACTTGGAGAATCAAAACTTTAAATCATGTCAAGTGCGGTCAACATGTGTTAGAAAACATGCTAGAAGCGATAGGAATTAAACCTTAAACCAATTATTATTAACTTGAAATAATCTTGTGTAGTTGGCTCAAAATATATTTTTAATATTTTAAATATATGCTAAACTTTGATTTTGTATAATCCCTTAAATTTAAATGGTCTATTTTGGTCTTTCATTTTATGGAAATATCTCTTGTGTGTTTATTTTCATTTACACCGTTAACTTCAACGAACGACAAAAATTTCATGTTATCTACTTACATGTTATATGGATCCAGACGTGACCTAAGGTTTTCACGTCATATGTTGGACAAAGATTAAAACTTAACATTTTTAAAAAGTTAAAAATAAATAATTCAAGAATTAGTAACATTTATGTTGGAAATGTTATAAAAAAATAGTAGTATTTTACCACGTTAGTGAATGTTAGCAAAAGTCAAAATATATAGTAGTGAATAGTCATATTTCGTGCAAAAAGGTTAGTGCCTACGATTTGGTTTACCCTCATCATATGTTTCAAGTTTCATCAATTGTGCAATAGTTATTCTCTATACAAAGTAAAAAATTTGTGGAAGTCGAATAGCTAAATTTACTGCCTAGTTTATTTTTGTATGTTAATAGTTGAATTCTTTTTTTTACCTATGACATAATGAGATGAAAAGATCACATTTTTTTTACTGCAAAAAGATCACTAAATTATGCACCACTAATAAATTACTATAAATAGATTCATTACATTCTTTTTTGTCATGTGTTGATTCAATAGAAATAGTATTGACATGTGTTGTTTCACCTTGATTCTCGATGACAAACAAATTATTTAACCTAGAGTTATAAAAGAAGACATTAATTTTTTTATCAGCAAATATATATATATATATATATATATATATATATATATATATATATATATATATATATATATATATATATATATTTATATTGCACAAGTTGTGGTAGAACAATATACATAAACAGAACCCGCATAAGCGGTCTCTGACAGTCTGAAGACATTCTAAGAACATCATCTCTAAGAGGACATTGATTTTAGACTAAACTTATAACAACACTCTTGAGATTTTTTGAAATTACAAATAGACTCTTTTATTTTTATCATTACAAAAACCTCTTCTAAAGATATATTTTAATAATTTTCAAATAATTAAAAAGGTTCATGTAAAAAAATGAAGAGTATTACGTGTAATTTCAAGAAACTCCAGAGCGTATTACTAATTTACTCTTGATTTTAATAGTTCTATAGTATATTCATGCCCAATTGTCCATGATGCCCAGTAACACTCGTTATTGAATTAAATGTTATCATATTTTTTTATTAAAAAATATTTTTTAGTTTTGTTATTTTTTATTAATAGAAGATTTAATCGTGATCTTTTCTTCTTTTTCTTGTTTTTTAATCATCCCATCAACTGTATGTCAATTATATGAATGGGCGGAAATTAGAAAATAGACTGGATTATTTTTACAGAATAAAAATAAGAAAAAGACTGGTTTATTTTGGGTGAACTTACTTTTACGGATTCAAATTTCACTTATCACCAGTAAAGTTGAAAGTTGAATTTATTTAATCACTGCTAACCTATGACGCGTTCGAGCGAGTTTATTTTTTTTATTATTATTAGCTAACACAGTAACACTATATTAATTTAAATATAAATCCAAATTGAACACCATAAAAATATAATAATAATTTAGTATAATATAAAAAGTATTATTTGTATAATTGTTTTTTTGTCTAATCTCTCATGCACGTACATCATTGATATATACATCTCATAATGATAAAGAGAATGAAGTAGACACAAAAAGTAATGATATGCTATAAATTACATAAATTATTGTATTTGTATAACAACTTTAAAAATAAAATATATTACCGAGTGAATATAGGAGCACACTGTTCAAGTTTAATTCAATGTTAATTTTACTTTTTGGTTTGTCACGATCTTAGACATTGTGGCAAGAGACCAAGGAAATCTAACTCCATTATTTGAACAAATGGCGAAAATTGTTATATAATTCTTGATACTTAATTTCCTTGTGTTTGGATCGAATCCAGAAATTTAAAATTCTGATAAATTTTAAATTATAATTATTTTAAATACTTTAATTATAATTTTTTTATTTTCAAAATTTTGTATTTAGATAAAAAAAATTAAAATTATAAAGATGAAAAAAAGAAAATATGATTAATATACTAATTATATGTATTTCTCTCTCTATGCTCACACTAGATAGATATTTTAAAAATTCATATTCTTTGAAGAATAATGTAAAAAAAAAATTCCAATTTCTCACCGTTTAAAAAAAATTGAAATTTTAAATTTTTAATTATTTAAAATTTTATTTTAAAATTCTAAAATTTTAAATTTTTAATAAAAAAAACATTTAAATAATAAATTTTAAATTATAAAAATTTAAATTCTTTAATAAATTACTTTTTTCAATTAAAATTTTCTATCCAAACACAAACTTTTGCAGATTAAACAAAATATTGTAGCCAAAGATGAATAAAAAAAGACAATGTGGCCAGAATAATTCTAGCTCATTCCGATAAAGAAAAAACTGCGTAATTTATGAATAGAATACAATTTAATAATATTAATCATAAAGTCCGTTGAGGCCCCCCTTGTACACTGTTAGAATCACTCACACACAAAAGATAACGCGTATTCTCCAGTGGAAATTGTACTTCCAAACATGGTGCACCGACAACCACAAATCAACCCCCACCATACAGAAACAACAAAATATTGTTTATGCCATGCACGCCTCAAATCGCTTAACTTGTCATGCACTAGACAGAAATTCTGCACAATTCACATCACATGGTTGCAGCATCAAGATTTAACGGTTATGTACGAAGTGAGGTAACAATGTTCATAACGTTTCAACGTAAGGAAGTGGTAACAATGCATTAAAATAAGAGTACAAATAAAAGCCATGAATGTAAATCTAAATTCCAAATCAACATGCAAGTTCTATTCTCTATTATTACAAAACAATACTATTTATGCAGTTATACTTTCAGATGTTCAAGGATGTCATGAAGCTGCTAAACGCAGTTGACATTGTTTATAAGCACAACAAAACCGTTACGAAAAGAACATCCTCTAGTGTCAAGTCCCTAGCTAATATACAAGGTTTTAACTGTTGGCGACCGCAATTGGAATCAATTTTTTCTGTGATTTCCAGCGATATCAAAAAGCACAATGAAACCGCAATACAACCGCCACCCTTGCTAATATCTAAAGCTTGTGCAGATCTCCAGCTCCATGTTTTGGGGTACTTCAAACAGCTACACACATTTCATCTGTGGTTGGAACCATAAATCCAAAGGGTTCCCAAACCAATATTAGTAGTGATGGCGGAGCAAACCAATCATCATTAAAATCAACGGAAAGATTAGAAGACATACAAAGGAAAAAAAGAAGCAAGTGAAAGAGAAAGTTATATGGGGCGTGCCTGACAAAATAGAAACGGTGAAATAAGTGCTTTACAGATATACTCACCTTGTACTTCCAAACACGGTGAAATAAGTGCTTTACAGACATACTCACCTTTTACTTTTAGGTAGATAGCTAGGTTTGTGTAATTGTTTAGGTCTGAGATTTTGATAGGAATATATCGGTCTCCAAATAGGAAGGAGTGAGGCTAGCACAGCATGACCTAGTGAGGGTTAGCACTCTCTGGCTCCCACTAACCAAAGCTAGATCATGCTGGCAGCTTCACTTTTTCCCTTGTGACCCTTTTTTCACCACAAAAACATTGTAATCTCCGAGTTCACCACTTACATATGGTTGTACAGAAAAAAGAAACACATGGAAACCACAAAAGACAAACTGAGGAATGTAGATCAAACACTTTGAGCATTTGAAAATGCACTGTAGTACTGCAGTACAAACACCTTGAGCCATGCAGTTAAAATAAGCTATGGAGGAGAATTAAGAGGAGGGGAAGGAAAACCCAAGAGAGGGTGAAAGGACAAGATTGGTTTCATTCCAAACTTGTAATGCAGAAAACAAAGAGATGAATAGCTGGAAGAAATATAGACACACAAAGGGACATAAACTAAGGGCTAGACAGGAAAAAACTAAACTAAACTCAGTAATGTCAAAAACCACATGGTGGTGCAGTAGAGTATATATGGAAAAAGTGAAAACTGAAAAATGTAAAGGAGAAAAGGTTGGGGGAAGGTGTTGAGAGACATAACCCATCTTGTGTAACAGTGAATTAAAAGATGCACAGTGAAATGAAGAGAGAGCACAGCACAGCTAAGAAAGTATTGAAAGGGAACATGCATGATGAGTTGTCTTGGTTAGCTATTGGGGTCAGAAAAATGATAGATAGATATAGAGCCATGGCTACTTAGCTACTAGGGCGGCATGGCAGTGGAGGGATCCTGACTCTCTCAGTCTTTTCTTCCTCTGCTGCATTATATTTTATGAAATGTTGTGGTATTTTTTCTAATACCCTCTCTCAAATCTTTTTTATAATTACTTAAAAATCATTAATTTTAATAGGATTTTATTTTTCTTTTAATATAAATAATGGAAGAGAATCATCAATAAAAAATAAAATTATAAAAATGATAATTTTTTATAAAGTTTAATCATTTATAAAGAGAATTTTTTAAAAAAAATTAAAATACCGCTAACATTTTTCTTTTATGTGTGTCTCATATTATATAAGTTTATTTAATGTGAAAATAAATAAACAATTAAAATTTTATATTTTCATGTATAAAATAAATGAAATTAATCATCTCACTGTATATCAACATGTTGCAACATATCATGTGTGTTAGGTGCTAAGCTAAGCACCTTATATATTATGAGAAAGAGAAGAGAAGATAGTAGTATAATATAAATAAGGTCGCATTCATTGAGACTAAATAAATTGACTGTTGATAGTTGTGGCTGGAGACAAAAAGGCAGAGCCCCTACACACTAGACTACTACAATTATTGGGTTGCGGAACAAAAGAAGAGAGGGTGGGTTTAGAATTTCTATGCAAAAAATTTGGCTGGGTTTGGATGTGGTTGTTCCTTTCTTTCTCTCTCCGGCTGTTTATTGCACAAGTGTAGTGTGATCAACCTCAGCTGTCAATTCATGTTTCGGGTTACTTCAATTCAATCCTTGTTTTTCAGTTTCCACTTCCCAGCAATCGAGAAAAGCAACAAATTAATACACTTATCCCTCTCCCTTTAGTACGATCATCACACTGTGCTCACTCCTCACTCCACCCTTTTGATTTCAATCCATTGCTCCTCGTCAACCAGACATCAACCATACACAACCTATTGATTTGTTAATTATTCTATAGTAACTTTGTTCATATTTTTTTTAGAGTAAAGGGTATTAGGCCCCTCTAAATTTTACTCTTTTTTAAAAATAGATATTCTAAATCTTAATTTTTTTAATTAATTGTTAAATTTTGTTTCTTTTGTAAATTGACACCATTAATTTTAAATTTATTATGGCTGATATTTATAATTTATCCTTAAAATACTTTTTAGATAATTTTTAGATTAAATAAAAATACTAAAAAAATCAGTTCAATCAAGAACACTCTTAAATTATTATTATTATTTATTGTCTTACATATAGTATACATGAGAATGTTTTAATAATTCTACAATAATTCCATTGGACTATAATATTATTCGCAAATCATTAGCGAAATCAGTATTTTCAAGGAAATTTATACAAATGACACTCATAATCTCTTATTAAGATCAAAACTAAAAAATAATTAATAATATTAAATTTATAATAATTTGTATAATTTTCATAAAAAATATGATTAACATTTTGAAGGAAATCTATACAAATGAAGACAGAATTTTCACACAAAAAGTCCACACGAAATATTATATAGTCACGTTACGTTTCAAAATATAGATTGATGTAAAATCTGACCATCTTCATTTTCAACAAGGCTAACATTTTCTCTCTTGAAACGAGAATATTGAATTTCCTTATTATATTACCGTATAGTTATTCATTTTGTAATTGTAATTATTCTCTTCATTTTAAATTTTTCACAAATTTTGAAAATAATAGATAACATAGTTATTAAAATTATTCAACTAAAATATTCTTACTTTCTTTATTAATTTCTATAAATATATTATTAAGTGCCTCAAGTCAAGACAATACTGTACTATTTATTTGAGGGTAAAATTGAAATAAAGTTGTAATATATCAATCAATATTAAAAAAATCCTAAAAATCGATTAATTTGAAATAGAAAGAATAACATTTTATCATGCAAATAGTACCAAAGAGCGTGGCCTTTTCATCATTATGGGCAATTTTTTTTCTAATTTAAGAAATGAAGGTAGTTTTTAAATTATTTACCAAGATAAGTCACATGAAAGATTACGTTTCAGATACAAAAGTTATAAGATTTTTAGAATATTTTTTTAATAAAGTCGTAAACTATTTTATAATTTTTCTTATTTTACTAATTCTTATTTATTTTTTAAAATTAAATATAATAAAATTATATAGGACTACATAATTTTAAAGTAGCTAATAATCTTGTGACTTAAAGTCGTGAATGATCATTATTATTAACTAATCTAATTTTGACAATTCTGAAAAAATAAAAATATTTATTTAAATAATTTAAATAAGAAAATAATTTTTTTAAGAAAAAACTTCTTAAAATAAAAATAGCATAATATATTAAAATGAACGGAACAATACAAATTATCCACAAACATAAAAATAGAAAATACACACAATATTAATGATTAATTTAATTATATGGACAATTGCTACAATAATATTCTTCAGTTCTATACAATAAATATTTTTATAAAAATAGCCTATAAATCAAGTACAATTACATGAAAAATCATGACAAATATCTAAAAAAACTCATTATAGAACATCATTTCATTTTTAATATTTAAAAAAATGTGCATTACATTTTTTTTAATTTAAGTATTCTGTTTACATCTTTTTTTAGTTCTCTTGCAAATAATAATTAATAATATCAAAAACTAAATATAGAAAATAAATAAATTACAAATAATTACAAAAGATAAACAAGATAACTTTGAAGTTTAAGGAAATACACGTCTTTGAACTCGTAGGCCATCATATAACTTCAAAGTCATAACCTAAAAAAAAAAAAACTAAATTCATGATCATGAATATGATTTCCTTTAAAAAAAAAACAGAAGTATCAAAATTCATACAACTTTTATATCTTAAGTCTTAATTGTACATATGACTTACCCTGATATGCTAAGTAATTAAAAAACTGTCCCATTTAATAAATTAGAAAAAAAAAATTGCGCCCTAATGGTCAAAACCCCAAAGAGTGTTGGATTTACTTAAATTTTTTTCTACTTCTTAAATTACACTTTTCATTATACGCTTAACTAAAAATTACACCCACAAAAGATTAATTAGCCTTCAACTGAACCTAATGCTAATTCAAACACGCGTCTACTCCTTTAAGTTCAAGATACGGTGAATCACGGTTCAGATATCTGCTAAGAAAGATAAAGATACCCGTGGAAATTAAAAAAGAAAAAAAAAACTATCATGATAATGATAATTCTTGTATTTATTTAATGCTTTTCTATTAAAAGAAAGAGGCTATAACCGTAGAGGAATTAAGGTATGAATCCTTTCGCGAATTGGTGAGGGCATATTTCACAGCTGAGCCATTGCATGCGTGATAAAGATAAAGAGTTGTTTTTGTGACAGCTAAGTTCTGTGAACTCTGATCAAGCTCTGGGTATAGCTTCATAGACCTGTAACATATGGACAATCCAATTAATTTTCCAGTTGGTTGCGTTCGAGATCCCAATTTTATATGAGATGTTCACACAAATATGAAAACAGCTAAATACTCCGAATGTCCAATGTTGTCACACCAAAATAACACAACTAGCGGAAATTCTAATGTATTTTTTTAAGTGCAACAAACAATAAACTTGAATTGTTGCACAATAGTACAGTCAAATATATAAAATGATTATCCATTGCATTGCTTCATATTATCAACGGGGATGCTACTGTAAATCATGCTGCTTCCAGAATTATGGGTTATGATGCAGAGAGATGGTTAGTTTTTTTTTGTAAGAAGAGAGATGGTTAGTTGATATCACGCATAACAACGTAAGCCTTTATCATGACAAAAGGACTACAATTATTAAAAAAAGAGCAAATTATACTTGTAGTGAGCCTTTTCAAATTATATATAACGTCATTTTTTCTCTATTTCTAAACTAATCCTCTTAAAACATTAGACCAAGGCTCCCTTATATATTACATTAACACTCCATATTTAAGGAGGTTACTGTAATGGTTGAAAAGAATAGAAAATATTTGTGTGATTTCATGAAATATTAAGAATGTTTAGTGTAATTTACTTTTAGAATGTATTTGGATGGAGAAATTTAAAATTTTGAGAAATTTTAATCTAAGAATTTTAAATATTTCAATTGAAATTCTTTTATTTTCAAAATTTTGTGTTTGGATAAAAAAAATTAAAATTATGAGAATGAAAAAAATAAATAAAAAAAGAAGAAAATATGGTTGATGTGTTAGTTATACGTGTTTCTCTATACTCACACCAAATCGATGTGTTAGGAGCTGAGACGGTAGAAAAAGAATTTCAATTTCTCACCTTTTAGAAGAAAATTGAAATTCCAAATTTTTAGTTGTTTAAAATTCTGTTTTAAAATTTCAAAATTTTAAATTCTTCATTAAAAGCATCCAAACAATAAATTCTAAATTACAAAAATTCATAAATTATTTTCCTCAGTTAAAATTCTCTATCCAAACGCACTCTTAATAATTCACAGGAATGGATTGATCGTAGTAGTCTTCTAGTCCGTGATAGTAATGGGCCTTTCTCCCAAGATTTGTCTCCTTATGTTATTTTTTCCTTGGATCTTAGCCCATACTTCTATAAAGAAAAACATGAATACAAGTTTATTATTCTTTTTTGTACTACCTATATTGCTATCCGCATTCCCTCCCCAGTTCTTTTTTGGGAGAAGAAATTGAATGAGGGGAGGGGGAGAAATTATTTGCTTTCTTTGGTATAAAAGATTAGAGTGAAAATGATTTCAAAATATGAGACCTGCTCAGTATTATTTTTCACATATTTTCACTGGTCTCCATTTTTTTCATCATCTTTTCTCTATTTCATTTCAACCAAACAACTTCATTTATACTTTATTTCTCATCTATTCCCTCTCATCAATTTTATTTTCATTCACTCTATTTCTCTTCTCTCAAGACCATTAATGAAGTTTTCTTTCAATAATATCCTCATGCACAAGGGTTATGAGAGTTGGCTTGACAATGAAGAGAAAAAAGAGGGGAGGGATCATAGATTCGAATGTCTACATTAACAGAAACTAACTACAACCAATATTGGCCGTTAAAAGCATCCTCAAAGGCAAGTTTGGTTTCACTATTTCAAAATTTAAAATTTCAAAAGTCTTAAGTTTGATTTTAGAATGTGTAACAAATGAATATCTATGGTTTAATTCCAAAACGTGTAACAAAGGTTTCCACGAATATAATTCTAAAATATACAAATAAACTTTTGATAAAATGTGATTTAGTCCCCTTATTTAATATATATATCCTAAAAAAATTTAAAAAAAAATATTGTTAATAATATAAAATTATTTTACCCTATCATTCAATTATAAACTATCATGTATGATAATTTATTAATTGTTACAACAGTCATACCGAGAATGAAGCATGATTGGATGTGAGTGTACATTATCATGACCATTAAACTCTTATGTTTAATTCAAATATACAAATAAATTGGCACTTTCTTTTTAAACAAGTTACACCGTGTTTCATTATACGGAATGAATCCAGTAATCTAATTAATTCCATTTAATTAGAGTTAAATTTTCATCTCAATACTGAATTCTAATTACATTTAGTCAAATTTAATTAAAAAAATGGATATTCTTCAAACACTTTCCAAAATTGCTTCTAGGTCTTGGACATCCAACGTATCAGAATGAGTAGATTGAAAGCCCTGACATTTTTGTGATATTGAACTATGAATCGATATTCATGGACATTAGCAGCCTCTGCAGAATCAACATAAGAAATCAAAACTATCCAACACTGGCAACAATAAAAATTAACTTGCTCAACCCATGGTAAAAAGAAATATATTCAACCAGATTAAATGCAATAACTTTTGCGCGATGGCAATAAAGAATATGCACCCTACCTGTAAGAACCAAGGATTTCCACAATTTTCAATGCATAAGAAAGTAAAGACAAAGCCAGAAGAAAAGGGTAGATTTTTTTCCAGCAAAAGTTCCACACAACCTATAGATAGCAGAACAAATCAAGTGAGCATTAAAAAATAGCAAATAACAACAAACAATTTTGTACATACCTACTGACATGAGGCTTTCCTGATTGAACGGACCAGCATAGCAAACTTTTCAATCAAGTCTAAAAGTTTTAACTGCACCATACAAGCAAAAAGCAATAATGAACGAATCAGAACTCTTAACAGCACCAGCATTGTAAACACGCTCTTTATCAGGATTAATTGGACTTGATTTAGTCAATAAAAGATTGAGATGACTCATTCTCAATTGTCTGATGCTAAGGCGGAACCACTACTTCAAGGGCAAGTTCCAACTTCCAACATCAACTGCACGGCTTGTTTTTCATTCTCCACACACAAAAAGCCAGACTCAAAAAGAAGATCAAAGTCTGTGATGATATAATTGCATGCAACTTCATTGTATTAATAGCATTGTCAGATACTCCAGCAGTTACAACATGCATCAGGCACGTAAACACCTTAATGCAAACATTCAATGAAGATTGGTCCAAGTCCCCACTATCACTTTGGAGTCCGTGAAGTGTTGTAAGCAAAAGAGAAAAACTGGTGACTTCACCAAAAACCTTCTGGGCAGAATTATTAACTCCCAGGATCTGCCAATATTTCCATAATGTCACATTTTGTATCAAAGAAAGTCAATATTGGGATCCTGAGGCACTGGTAACCATTCCACTTTACAAAATTTCAACCAACACACCTAATTCTTCAGGATGAGCCTGGTAAAAGTTACAATTAATAGTTAGATAATCATCATGAAGATTTTAAGTGAAACAACAGCACGAGTAATTTTGTAGGCAGGATGCATCCCAAGAAATTCAGGGCATTAAAGAATTATCATTTTCTGATTAATAACACACATATTATGAGCCAATTATTGCACAAACTCAGTCAAAAATTAAAAATCAGAAAAATGTTGAGAGAATGTCAAAAAACCTGAGGTATCTTCAGTTATAGGACATGACAAGATCCTGAGGAACCCTGAACGATTTACATCAGACACCAGAAAAGGGAATATCATAGTCACACCACTAGCTGAGCAAATTGAAGCTTGATTAGCCTCAACTTTTTTCAAAGATACCATGCAGGAGTCCAAGGCAATATCAATTGTAGCTCCAACTTCATAAATAGGGAGCTTCCCAGAACCAAAACCCATAACTACTTTTTTCAATAAAGGAGAGATCAACGGTTAAGTACTTTTTTCAAATCTAGATTGAATACAGAATTCCTTATATGAATCAAAATTGTTTTGCCATTTCAACATCTGTCTCTTCAATAGATTGCATGCCTTTAAACCTTGAGGTTCAAGCTTATTCACAGGAGCAGCAAACCTCAACTCAACAGGGCAAAGATCATCAAATATCTCTTGTCCAACAGACTCAGTCTTCTCATTGGACTTCTTCTCTGGAACATGAGAAATGAATGTATCATAAATTGTATTGCTATAAACAGACTTTTCCCGTACAAGGTCTGTGGCAGATGAGTTGAATGCAATTGGATGGTATAACAAAAAAGATTTTGGTTTTGAAGAACCAACCCAGGTTTCCTCTCCATCTTCAGCAAGGGAGACTGCATGATCATCAAGGTGTGCAGGGCCATAAGCTGAAACAGCGATCTCACCAGCCACCTGCATAACTTCTTTGTATTTGAGGCCAAGCTCTGCTTCTACTGAAAATGCGTCTCCTTCCAAATTTGAGTACCCGTTGTGAAATTCATTAAGCACAAGTAGAACAGGAAAAGGAATAACTGGGCCCACAATGTCTTCATTGCCGTGGGGTGATGATTTCCTTAAAAAGAATGGAGGCAATTGAGGAAGGTCAGGAACAGCTAAAAATTCCAAAGCTATCTTATTTTGGTCCAGGTCTCCAACTACTTTATGACATTCAGCATAACTCAAAAACGCCAACTGTAATAGTTCCATAGGTAAGTCAACCCACAATCTTCTCAAAGCAACCTCATGTAAGCTTGCTGGTAGCTTGACATCATTAAAAACAGAAGTAACTGCTGGATATGATCTTGATTGGCCAAACCCACAAGCATTTAATTTCTCACACAATAACTCATGCACTTCATCACAAAAGGGCTCCTCGTCCTGAGCATCCATACAGTTCTTTTCTAGTTTTTTAACCAGAAATCGAGAAAGATCACCCCCTGCATATTCATAAAGGAAATCTAATTTTAAGTAGTGAAAATATTTCCGAAATTTGTATTTCTCATCACTCTCGGGATACAGTAAGTGTCTGTCCAAACAAAACACTTGATCATGGAAATCTTTCATGTTTCTAGCCTGCGTCCAAGAGGCATGATATCTCTGCAATTCAAACCTTCCTGATGACATTAGCCTTATGAGTGTAAAACCCCCATTTTCATCCGGTTCACACAGTAATGCAGCAAGGTCATTGCTTAAAACCCCAAATCCCAAAACTATCTCTTTCTTTAGCTGCCAATCAACCCACTCAGGAAGAGCATCTTTTGAGAACTCTTTCCTTAAGAGACAACTCCCACAATGACACTCATGACCAGATAATTTGATTTCAAATGGAAGCTCCCAAGCACAGATGTTTGGATTAATCTTCGAAGTAACAGATCCTTTACGAAACGGCAATATAGAGCCATAGCAGAAGATATTGAACTCACAATTCCAAAATGATCCCAACACAATACAGAACCCAGATTCAGAAGCCAACTTAAAAGCATCATCCCTCGAGTGGGACCTCAAATTAGACAAGCTCAATACAGACATGAAGCAAGGTCCTTCAATCCCATGCATCCACTGCAACACTGGCACCAAAGGCTTCCTCATGTCACAGAGAAGCAACAGACTGGTAGAAGCCACAGCAAAGTAAAAATCGTCAGGACCAACCCTTGATAATGCAAGAAACCGCTCATTTCCACCCGGAGCATACATTCGCAGCGTCTCAATCTTCATCAAGCAACTCACACTACACTCCTTCAGCCTGAAATCAACTAAGAAAACAGCGTCAGAACGCGCAACAACAAAAACCCTGGGGTGCCAACTAAACTCACAACTCAACCACACCGTGTTGTTTACCGAAAAACCCAAGTCATTCCATGGTACTTTCAACCTAGTCCCCTTGAATGCAGCACCCGTAGTGTCATGAGATTCCAAATCAAACAAGAACAACTGTCCATTTTCCAACAAAACTAGACTCTCTTCCAATATATGAGGACTCCAACAAGCATGAACCACAGGGCAAGTCTTAAACGTTTTACCACCCAAATAAAACACACTAGGTCTATCCAAAACGGAATTGTGCTTCACAGCGAACCAGTGAACGGAATAGAGAGCGGAAGCCAACAGATACCCGATAACATGAGATTCATTGAAGAGACCAGAATCAGCAACGGGGTTCACCGAAATGTTCAAGATGCGGTGCGCGGAGCCGGTGGAAGCACGAAAAACATCGCCGTTGGAGTCAAGCAGAATGTCCAAGCGCGAATCCTTGACGGCGAGAATGAAGAAGCCGAGTTTGTCGTCGTTGGCGCCAGTGGGGAAGAAAACGACGGCGTTTGGACGGTTAGGGTAATAGAGGAGGTGGAGGCGGTTGCGGAGGAAGAGGGAAGCGGCGTCGTTTTGATTGGGGAAAGAGAAGAGGGAGGCGACGGAGGAAGCGGTGGAGGGGAGAATGGAGTGAGGGTGGGAAGTGAGGAGGAAGCGGGAGGGAAAGAGATGGGGAGGGAGATGGAGACAGGGTACGAGAGAGGGGGAAGAGAAGAGAACGGAGAGGGAATTAGGGTTAGGGTTGAAGAGGAGGGGGCCGAGAGGGAGAGAATGGGAACGGGACAGAAGAAGTGGGGATACTGTGGATGCTCCTGTTGGGAAGAATGACTTCCATTCTTCTGAGAGTTCCATTGCAATCGCTGAGGCGGCACCTCCGAATGTTCCACCACCACGGCTTTATCACTGCGGCGGAGTTGGCTCACTCCATGGCCAACCTAGGACACGCGCTCTGCACTGCTGCTTTAGAATTTTTTTAATATGTGAGAAATGTTAGGGTAACCTTTACTTATTCAATAGTTCTTTCAGTCATTTCACCGAACACCTTCACTGCATCGCGCAAAGAGCCACACTTTCCTTACTTGTGCACGAGCTTGGTGGCCAGAAACACCGAAAGGTGAGATTTTAGCAAACGGGCATGCAACTGTTGGCCTTGTGAGAGGGCTTTCTCGGCGGCGCAGAGGTCGAGGAGGAGAGAATGCGCGTGTTCGAGACGAGAGGGGGTTGCGAGTGGGTGAGCGGAAAGGAGGGTTGAGGATTGAAAAGCGGGTTTAAGTGTTCCTTGATTGAGGGTGTTGACGGAGATGGGATTGAGAGGAAGAGGTGCGAGGATTGAAGTGGACATGGTGATGGTGCATGCGTGAAGGTGCACTGTGCCGCACCTAAACAAAGATCTCATGCAATCCAACAACATAAGACGCGGAACAGGGAACACCGGAACACCAAATTGAAGTGATAAATAAAGAATTTTTTTTTTCCTACGTAGTGCTATATAAAATTGCGAATCAGTATATGTATATTTAAAAAAAAAAACTTATAGAACTGAAAGACACCTCAATACTATCACACAATCACACAAGATGTCAATGACATGATGAGACTGCCAACAAAGGTCAACCTAGAGAATCATTATACAAGTTTGAATTGCAAGTAATTCGACCTAATAGCAACTATTTAATTAACCCTTAGGCGTCATGAGATCTTTAGGAGAGGGTTGCCCACCAACTTCAAGCAGGGAAAATGGGCATTAGGGAAATGTGATCTACAACTATGGTAGAATGAGGAACACATCCAATATTATTGGACAAGACACAAATGACATATTGAGATTGTCAATAGAGACTCACTTAAAAAATTCCTACGAATCACAAATAGTTTTTGTCAACTTGCCATTATTCAACTAGTCCATGGGTACTAAGGGATCTGCAAGAAAAAGATGGTCCACCAAGCAGGAAGTGAAGTCAGGGGAACACGATCCACCTCCAACAGAAAGATGAAAGATGGTTGTGAATTCTTAACAACTTGTACCACCTTGCATTAACAATTTTTTATATTTATTTGGAGAATAGAATTGAGAACATACACAATTTATTAATTGTACGTTAATATAATATTAAAAAAAACATAATAATTTTGTTAGATGTTAGACTTATTTAAAAAATAAAAAACTTAATTTTCCTTGCTTAATCGAAGACCTCCAAGATTTATGTGATTCAACTCCTCTAAAGTGAGTAATATTAATTGTTTATATTTAATTTATACTATAATGTTATTGTTACCGTGTATCAGTATGATGTACGTCAAATGCCTCTAACATGAGGAGATCAGAGTGGCATCTGAGAAAGTATGCAACTCTTGAAATTACGATTACAAACGCCATAATTGTGTTTGGCTACACGTCCTTAACTCACGTAAAAGTAAAAATTCACATAAGCTACTCTCACAAATCTCATTTGGCGTGAATTTTCCATACGCTGAACCAAACTATGCAGCTGCAAACGTGAAAAGCGAGCCAACAAGCAAATAACTAAATGGGAGGAATATTTTTTTTTTAAAAAAATGTACAAATCACAGGCAATGACCTTCTTAGTGTCCTTGTTTTCTTTCAGGGGCTCAATAAAAGAAATGCCCCAATGTCAACATGTAAAAAGAATTCCCGATAAAGGATTGCACTAATGCCACGATCATACCTCACATTGGGCCTATCATTGCAATCACAATCCATTTCATGACTACCCTTTTACTATACACCTTAATTACACACTAAAATCACATATTTACATCAAAGAAAAAACAGTAGACTTCTCTGGCAAAATCAAAATATTCTCCGCCAGTCACCCAAAATACAAAACCGCGGGCAACATTTGCTTTCTCCTCTTCCACCTAAAATCCATCTTACTTGACAGATGCTTCTTCACCCACCTAGTGAATATATTGTACTCTTACACGCATATAGTTTCATAGCCCTCTATACGCTGTGATATCATCTTTTCTTTTGCAACCTTGCTTGCTCTGTTTCAATCTGGCCAGCATTCTTTTGCAATTCTCTCGAATTATGAACATGAATCCATCTTTCAACAATTGAGATCCACTCAAGCCAATGTTAGGATTCAACAAATTAAAGGCTGGCCAAAAGCTGAAGTCAGCAGAACGAACCATCTTTTACCAGTCTCACCCCTGATTTAATGAACCTCGCAGACTCTCTTCAGGCAGTGTCCAGGAAAGCAAATGCCCGCCTGAATCCCCACTCAATAACTGTTTCAGGTCAGTTGTGAGGTGAAGGGCAGTAACCGAATGCTTATGAAACTTTAGCACTTTGCGTAGGACCAACTTGTATTCTGGTTCTAATCCACCAAGATTTAAACCTCCCGACCCACCAAAACCTGATTTGCTAAGGGAGCTATCTGGGTTGGAGCAGTGAATCATCTGCCACACCTTGACAGCTCCACTCTGATGACCTGTTGCATACCACTTTGTGTCCAACCAATCAGAAAACGTACTGCTTGTCACAGAGAGAATGGAATCTGATGGCAGTTGTGATGCTTTGATCATTGCCAGGCAATCCCCATTTATACTCCAAACAGCCAGAAGAATACCAGCTGCTGTAACAATCTCTCCGGTCAAGTCATTAACATAAATTGCTGAAACTGGTGCTGGAAATTCTGGGAGCTGCCGTACAAATGCCATGGAGCTGAGATCCCATATAATGACCGTGCAATCATCTGATCCACTCACAATAAGCATGTAAGGCTGGCTAACCTGAAGGCATGTAATTTTGCCTGTGTGACCACAAAGTGGCTTCTCCAACTTCAAGCGACGTAAGGCACGGGGCCCAAACTTGCTAACTCTCCATACATTAACTAGCCCATCATCAGCCCCTGTAACCAGAATATGACCATCATGACTAACACTAGCGCACTGAATTTGATTGCCTCCATGTAAATTTTCATGTGTTGAAAGAAGTTTATCTTGTTCGTAGCTAATAAATCTCAAGCTATGATCAGGAAAACCCCAAGCCACATATTTGGTATATGTTCTTGGTTTTAGCAAATTGTTAGTTCCAGCTATGAGAATTTTATCATTAAGAGTGACAATTTGAGTGATAGGTGAAGAACTTTTGCGAATCTCATGTGCAGCAAGATGACTGGAATGCTTAAGGGGATGGGGAGGAAGTTTTCTGTCAGTTCGTCTTTTCACATGGGGCTTGAGGAATAGTTGTTTAGGTGTCTGCCCAAAATGATTAATTTGTGCTAAAATGGATGCTTTCATTGCAGGATCTGTAACCGAGTCTATGTCTACACTCCCTTCATATGTATAATGATAGAACACATTAACTGATTCCTCAGCAGCCTGTCCATTGTACAGGAAAAAAAATGATATCAGGAACAAAAGTGTATTTAGCACAGTTGTTCAGAACATATTTATTGACTTAATCATCAAAAGACATCACAGTTTAACTGTCATCAATCTATGCCAAAAGGCACATGATGAAATTTCCCCAAGTTTTGGCCAAGGATTTTAATTTATCATCAAGCAATACAAGATTGGTGATCACTAAAAAATCATGGTTGTTAAATCAAGTGTCAAATGCATAAGATTGCACAAAATTAAATGCCAGAAATTAATGCAACTCACTATTCTAATATTGCATATCAAGACAATCAACAGAATGGATGCAAATAGGACTTGGGATTATACAGAAGGTTGTGCAGTGCTAGACATAAAAATATTATTTTCCCCTACATTTCATAATAAAATGAAGCATAAAAACATCTTTCATCATGGGAGTCCATAATGGCCACGCCCTACGATTAACCAGATCAGACTTTTCCACATACATAAATGCATGTAAACAACTAAAGAAAGTGACATTAGATTGTAGAGCAAAACCTTCAACAATAGAAATGAAAGAAGAAAAAAAATTAACAATGTAATAACATTATTAAAAAATTACAAGAACAGCCAAATAATCATAGAGAGACTAGTATTTATACAGCAAAACAAGACACCCACCTTCCCTCTTTGCTTATATCCAAAAATGAGGTCTATCCAGTGATGCAAATTTTCTGAGACATAATCTGATTCAAGAGCTTCCCTATGCTTACTGATGAACTCTCGAGCACTACCTTTGGCCCATAGAGGTAGGACAACATCCCCAACCTGAAGAAACACCATAATAATTAAATTTACTAGTCACTTCACCTGCATAGTTGGTTCTTGGAGAATTTAAAAATAGAAAAGTATAGATTTGCGATAGGATAACCTTCTCGCCAGACTGTTTCTCTCCCAAGTCAAGATTGAATTGATTCTCCAAGAACTCGGGCATGTAGAAAAATTCTGGAATCAATTCCTTCACATCAGATGTGTTTCCCTTCCCAGCAGCACTAAGCCAAGTATCCTTTATGCTATTGAAAAGGCGATCAGCATGGTCAAACTGGCCACCCTGAAGTTTTTGATTCTCTGTACTGAATGGGGGTAGGCGGAGAAGATAGAATAGGACAATTCCAGCACTAGAATAATGAGATCCATAGTGAAACTTTGGGACCTCCGGATCATCCCAGCTCTCATATCTAATAAAGAATGATAAAGTTAATGTGCATCAGAAGGAGAAGAAACTATAATTTAGTTATTATAATATCTTAGTTTAGAGATAAGTGTATAAATTATAGATAAAAAAATTTCAAATGTAAAGATCGTTCTTATGTTTCCTTCCTGGTTATTACACAATTCTAGCATAAGCCCCATATTTCTAGTTCCTTTTTAATGCATATAAATCTGTCTGTGTTCTTCTTGAAACCCAGCAAAACATTTAGCAAATAATCCCTAGGTAATGCATCACTGCAAACAACACGCCATATATAATCAAAGAAAAATTGCAACATACGACAAAATCATACAGCACCAAAAGAGACCAACCTTTTTCTAAACTCATCTTCACCTTCAGGAGTCTGGCAACCCATTGGTTTATCAAGCCTACGAAATGTTTTTGGGTTGGACAAATCAAGATTTTCACTCTCATAATCTGCAAGGACCCATGGAAAGACAGGATATTGGGTGAGATCACTATATCCACGTCCTGCCAAGGTGTTTAGATGCATGAGGTACTGGAAATTGCTTATTTCTCCATTCTGCCATCTTTTTGAAAAGGATTTTGCCATTATCTTGAAAAGACGGCTACCCTCATTGCTTTCTTGTTTTGATGATCCTGAAATAGTTGTGTCCAGCCTGATACAAAGCAGACAAAGTACATTCAAAAACATATGAAACAGGGGAAGACATGTGCCCACACACCAAAGAAAAGTGGTATGAGAATCAAATTTAGAAAACGTAAAAGCAAAGCTCAAATCTATGGTACAACACTAAACAACTTAAAAAGAACAGCACCAGAGTGAGCAGATTTCAAGTCCTTTGGTTTTTTTATGCTAGAACTCATCATCAATATTGCAGCATAAATGCTAAGGTAAAAAACTAGCAACAATATCAAAAGATATGCTACTTGCAATTGCTAGATATGTTAAAAATATGAAAAACACAAAAAAAAAGTGACAAAAGCCAGTATCAAACAAATTAATAAAGCCAAGGAGATAATTCTTACATGCTATTCCGAGGAAGATTTATGGCAACTAGATTTTTAAAAACTTCTTCTCTCTCTTTTTTGTGGAAAACCAAGAGATCATTACATCCATCCATGCTAAATATTTCAACAGCAACAGGACGAAGCTGATAATCACGCTTCAAAATCTCATGAACACTATCAAGCTTCCACATGCGCCAAGGATGAGGTAAGTTTCCAATGCTATGTACTTTCTCCTTACCCCATGCACCACCACTATAGGCCCACGCCCTTCCCCCAACCAATGATTTAGCTGGTGTGCTCCATGACAAAGTTGATTTGGATTGAAAATCCACACTGCCAGTAAAATCTTTCTTAACACCCAAAGCCTGATCAATAACTGAAAGCTCATCTTCACATTCCTTCTCACAAAAGCAACCAGAATCATCAATATAGAAGTTTTCAATCACATACAAAGAGAATTCACCTATCAGGAATATGCCATCATGTTTGTCAAGACTTATAACTCTTTCACAGTTGTATTTAAATCGTATTTTCTCAAATGGTTCCAGAAAAGGTCTGATCAAGTATTCACCATTGTCATGCAGTTCTTTATCAGATTTATCATCAGCAATCTTAACATCATCAATTTTCAATGAAGAAGATTGCCTTGGGGATCCCATTTCAGATCTTCCGTGTGTGCTTTCTTCTATTGGGACAGATACTGCACTAGACTTGGCACCAAGTTCAAGTGCAGAATGGAGACTTGCTTCATTTATGCTACTTGCCTTGTCATCATTCCACTCATTCTTAGCAGAAAAAGCATCTTTGACGCTATCCAACTTTTCAAAGAAAGGTTCATCAAAGGGCTCGCCATCCGAACCATTCTGCTTGCCACCATCAGTCAAAAGTTGAAAATAAGGTTTTGACTCTGATGAATCAGGACCATTTTCAAATTTTACTTTAGACAACTCTGGTTTCTCTAATTCAAAATGTCCATCAAGAATATTTTGTATGGTATCAATTTTAAGTTTGCAGCATTCAAGTTTTTTCCGCATTCGATACGGACCTTCAATGGGACAAAGTTGCCATTCAGGCTCTTCTGTGAAAGAGGATTTACTTAGTGGGAATATCCCTCGTTCATGCACAAGTTGCTGTAGATGACATTGCCACTCACTCTCAGCATGTAGAATCCATCCATACTTATCTTGCCTAACAACTCTCAACTCAGTGGACATTGCATCACGAACTAAATCCAGTGCATATCTTCGCTCATTTACCTGCTCCCAGTGTCTTAAATCCAATTTTGCAGCTTCTCGAGATTTCCGTCCCATTTCTTTCTTCCGACGACCTTCCATGCCTTTGATTCTTACTCCTGGAAACTTTGCTGATCCTGCAATATACTGCACCCACATAATGCCAGCACACTGCTCCAATACCTTATTCACAACCTGTTCAATATTTTGATACCATTCAAAAAACTCAGATAAACTTCTAGTCAATAATTTATCAAAACCACCATGGAGCACATCAAGTTGCTGCCCTTGATTAGGTCTAGAAACAAGCAAGTCTTCCAATGCAGCTCTCCTATGTACCAGAAGATACTTGAACACATCAATGGTAATATTTTGTACATTTTGTCTTTTATCACAGAGAAGAGATATCAAATTCACACATAGACAGCAATTAAGATCTGTATCGATGTTGCTGGGACAGAATATAATTCTTCTATGAGCAACCAATAATTGCAAGACTGTACTTATGTCAATTCCTGAATCATCTTGAGAGGAAGTAGAGGACAATTTCTTTATAGGTTCATTAAGCAAACCCAACCGCAAAAGAAGATCATCTTCCCCTATACTGACTAAGAATGATGGGAGGAAGCAATATAATATCATTCGATTAGTGTTTTTAAGAATCGAATGGATATAAGCCTCTAGCTGCTTATTTCCTCTTGAAATTGATAAGAGCCTCTTTCCACCAGGAGCAGCTTCTTCAATTCTACCATCTTTGTTTGCCAATTGCAACATTGATAACAAGAACTCAAGAGTTTTCAGTACCCCTGAAGGCTGAGGAAAAGCACCCATGTATACCCGATCCACTATCATCCAACACAAAGCATCCAAATTTGTGGACCAGCGAATCTTATCCAATTTTTTCTCATCTTCTTCATCATCACGTAGCAGTCGTCTTTCAAGGAAGTTTATAAATCTACTGAGGCATAGACCTTGGAAAACTAACACAGACTCACCATCAACATATAGATGAACACTTTCCAAGATGTTCTCTACGAGCTGTGATGCTTTAACCTGCTCCGTCACAAAATCAGAAAGGACTTCTGCAATGAAATCTAACATGGCAGTAGCTCCAGCAGAACATGGACCACCGCCATATCCAGAATCATCTACGTCCAAAAGCAGCTTTGAGGTTACAGTGAAGTAAGCATTTGTAGAAGATGGCCCTTGAGAACTAGACTTTAGATTTGAAGATGTATCAAACTCCGCAGCAGACATGGAAGAATCAAAAGAAGGAGTGGCAGTTAAGGGAGATTTTGCTTCATTATGGTTTGCACTTCCCAGCCAAGATGCTAATGCAACAACAGGGGACGAAGAATGTGTAAGGGGAACTATAGAACTGGACTTTTCTGAAAATACAGGAGAATCCAGTGCAGCAAAAGATGCTGAACTCTGGGAATCTGTTGGTGGGAGAATGTCCAAATTGCCTTTGATACTGTGAAAGCTGAATTCATGTGCACTGGAAGCAACAGAACCTTGATCAGCATTATCACCATCCAAGCTCTGAACAGTTTGTATATCTTCGCGGACAGATTTATTTGACTCCAGCTCAGATACACTAAGATTATTCTGAGGTCTCTCACCAGCCATAGAGTTCGGTGGTGCAGCCATATCATCAGAACTTGTACTTACCTGCCCTTGAGGAAAGCTTCCAACACTGATAGAGGTTTTGACAGACTGGTCCTGATCCAGAGGCAAGCTAGAAAATGTATTTTGGGAACTGCATGTATCTTCACAATCATTCAAGGTTTTCTCTTCCGTAACTGCGGAGAGATCTTTAGCCATTTTAACAGCATGTGCAGCCCTGCAAGCACAAAAAGGTTAAGTTCAATAAAAAGGACTCATTTCAGTTGGACTGATGATCAGGTAAGTAGTCAACCAATGATTATTGGTAGGACAAAAAATTAGAAAAATACTAAATGATGCAATAAGAATAAAAGATACAGAGAGGTTATCTCATAACAAACCTCACACAAGAAAAATATAGGTCAATGCAGCTTTCAAGAAATTCTGCACGTCTACAAACAGCAGTAAAAGTGGGACACATCTTAGCCAAATCAACCATAAATCTTAGAACTGAAGTTGCAGCAGCAGGGGCTGATGCCTCTCCACCCATAAGGCGAGCAGCATATGTCTTGTGCATCAGAGCTTCCCCCTGAAGCTCACCAGCCATATCTGAATTTCCCTCTACAAGCTCAGCCACGAGGCTTGCCCCAACCTGGGAAAGATTACCGGTTTGGTGGGCAAGCATTGCCTGCATGCTTATTCTATCAAAAGTAGTTTTTGCCATGGCAATTACAGAATCCAACAACTCTACAAACTTCAGTTCTGTATAACTCCCATCACTTGGCATAAGGGCATGAAAGTCCAACATGCGGACCTCAGGTAACCTTGGGTAAACTGGCTTGCCAAATATCAAACAAAATAAAATATAATAGATGTCTGGGGAATCATAGAAACTGGGTAGCACCCGAACTAAACCTAGATAACCTCCACCGGTGCGAAATTTAAGTGCAAACGTTGGAGAAGAAGTAAGACACACACCAAGTAGAGTCATGACCCATCTCATACTTGTGGGATGAACTGCTTCATCAAGAAAATATGTAATTAACTTAGAGGAGACAACTTTGTGCCACAGCTCAAGCAACTCTTCTGATTTAATAGTGACTTGTAGATCAATAAACATCTCTAGCAACATATTTCTGACAATTACATGTTTACCCATTGATTCTCTCATAATTGGACGCTGTGGAACCAACCCCGGGGGATCAAATGTCATAATCACAAATCTAACCACATTCTCAAGCTCCGAAGATAGAAACCCATCTTCCAAAATGACCCCAAGCAGTACAACCAACTTTTCTAGGACAGGAACTTCAACATCACCCCTTTGCAAGGTCACTAGTAAATGTTGAACAAGGTTAATTCGACGCAAAATTGTAAGATTATGATTTCTGTACCAATGCATGGACACTAAATTTTCAAGGAATCCAAGTAATGCAATTTGGATTGAAACTGGGGCAGTTACCCACAATGTCCAATCCAATAAGACATGTTCAACCATGTCTGCATTTGACAAGACAATGCAATTTGAAGTTTCAGCAGCAACATCAGTATTTTCCAGCTCTGAAATGTGACTAAATGAATCTTTTTGTACAGAAAAATCATCCATGTCCCCATGAGATCCAAGTGAAGAATTCTCATCGTGAAACTTTGACAAAAAATGATCCTCAAGACTGGTTTCCAGCAGAGATGAAGAAGGAGATAAAGTAGTCTGGCTACTCTCCAACTTCTTCGGTTCAGAAAAAGAAGCTTCACAAGCAGCAATCTGAAAGAAGATCTCAAGAGATTGCATATCAAATAATGACATTCTACGACGCAGAAAAAGCGCAAGCAGATGGTAGCCCCTATAAATTTGCATGTCCTTAAGATTCTGAGGATTTTGATGAAGCGCACAGGCAAGTAGAGTAAGGGCCATATGCAGCATATCCCTAGTTTCTGCTGCTTCAACAAGAGCAAGTACAAGTTCCAACCCACCAATAGGGCGGATAGTCTCTCCAATCACACCTTGCTTACAGATATAAATATCTCCACAGAGACGTCCAAAACGTGGAATACCTGCACCCCCAAAATGAAAATAAAACTGAGATTGAAGAAACAACTCCAATAAGAGAAAGGAACAAAACATTTAACTTTATAATTTATAAATTTAGTTACACACCTCCAATAGGAGAGGCAGCAGCCGACATAGGATCAACCAGATTAAGCATTGAAAAGCTACCTGACGATTGAATAAATTCTGTAGAAGTTCCATCAAATGCAAAAATAAGTTTCTTTCCTGAAAGCTGTAAAGAAAGGTTTCCAAGTCTCTCCAAATCCCAGACAATTCCACTCCCATCTGCTTTTAGATCTCCCTGCTTGCTTGTAGCATCCAGTCTCGGACCATTAGCAGACAAAGTCAGATCAGCATCTAAAGAATCTAATATGGCCATACTACCACCACCACAGGCCTGGTTAGGTACAAATTGCAGAAGGTCTGTGTCCTGGAAGAGCCCCCTGTATCCTCTACCAAGTATGTACATAAAACAAATACAGCCTGGTGAAAGCACTTCCTCAAAAAGATAGCAAGAGCGTAGTTTCCACGTCAAATCACTAACTCTAGCATTTCCAACTGATGTCCCAATAGTGACCTGCAATTGTTTACCAGGTGGGCATGGTGAATATCCTAATTTCCCAGTGTGTCTTAGCTTTCCATTTAGATAAACATATGCAAAACTAGCTTGGAACAGCCCAGCAAGAGCATTTGGTTTGCTGTGAATGACTGCAAGGTGATGCCACCTTCCTTCTTCAAGTTCTACACCAGAAAATGATAAGGAGGAAGAGTTGCTGGTTGCAAGGGTTAGAACACCATCCTCTTGGAGATAAAGTTCTGCATAGGTTGCATTATCATTGTTAGTAGCACCAACAGAAAAAATTCTTAAGATATGTCGCTCATGCAATCCACTTGAACCAGAGCGCTTCTTGGAAGAGGCAAATTTTGAAGCGTCAGTGTCTTTTGATTGTGATTTTAAAAAATTACGGAGCTGGAACCAACAAACAAATGAATAACCAGCCGCGGGAGGCCATGATCTTTCACCCAAGGAAACCTGAATGCCAGCATGCCCAATCTTACTCATATCCATCTCCACAAATGGTGCCAGAGAAATATTTTCTAAGGCCATATCTCCCATCAGAATTAATTTTTCCATCATTTCAACAATTATATGACCTGAATTTTTCATCCTCATTTGCAGAACATATCTAATGAGCATACGAAGTTCAGATGCAGATAGCCTAATCAACAGAAACATATTGTTATTCAAATATAAATAGAAAAGTAGATTAAAATGCAATAACTTTAGCACAACGGCAGTAAGAATATACACCATACCTGTAAGAACCAAGGACCTCCACAATTTTCAATGCATAAGAGAGTAACGAAGATGAACCCAGAAGAAAAGGGTGGATTGTTTCCAGCAAAAGTTCCACACAACCTATATATAGCAAAAAAATTATTAAAAAATCAATTGAGCATTAAAGAGTAGCAAGTAACAACAATGTTAGTACATACCTACAGACGTGAGGCTTTCCTGATTAAAGGGACCAGCACGGGCCAACTTTTCAATCAAGTCTAAAAGTTTTAACTGCACCATAGGAGTAAAAAGCAATAATGAACGGATCAGTACTCTAATAGCACCAGCATTGTAAACCCGCTCTTTATCAGGATTAATTGGACCTGATGGAGCCAATAAAAGATTATGAGATGACTCATTCTCAATTGCATTTGATTTTGTCAAACCCTCAGATGCTAAGAAAGGCGGAATCACTATTTCAAGGGCAAGTTCCAACATCAACTGGATGACTTGTTTTTCATGATCCGCACACAATAAGCCAGACTCGCTAAGAAGATCAAAGAAAGTTTGTGATGATATAATTGCATGCAACTTCATTCTATTAACAGCATTGTCAGATACTCCAGCAGTTACAACACGCAACAAGTACGTAAACACCTTAATATAAGCATTCAATAAAGATTGATCCGAGTTCCCACCATCACTTTGGAAGCCATGGAGTGTTGTAAGTAAAAGAGAAAAACCAGTGGCTTCACCAAAAACCTTCTGCGCAGAATTATTAACTCCCAGGATCCGCCACAGTGCTCCCATAGTGTCACATTTTGCATCAAGGGTAAGCCGGTATTGGGATCCTGAAGCACTGGTAACCATTCCACTTTTCAAAATTTCAACCACCACACCTAATTCTTCAGGATGAGCCTGGTAAAAGTTACAATCAGATAGTCATCATGATGATTTCAAGTGAAACAACAGCATGAATAATTGTGTAGGAAGGATTCATCCCCAGACATTCAAGAATTATTGTTTTTTGATTAATAACACTTTTATGAGCAAATAAATGCACAAACCCAGTCAGAAAATAAAAAACAGAAAATTTTGAGAGAATATCAACAAACCTGTGAGGTATCTTCAATTATAAGACATGATAGTATCCTAAGGACCCCTGAACGATGTACATCAGACACCAGAAAAGGCAACATCACAGTCACACCACTAGCTGAGCGGAATGAAGCTTGATTAACCTCAGCTTTCTTCAATAAAGATACCATGCAGTCCCAGGCAATAGCAATTGTATCTTCAACATCAAAAATAGGGAACTTCCCTGAACCAGATTCCATAAGCTTGGGTGAAGTAATAATAACATCCCTATTGTCCAGGCGTTTCTTGAAATTGTTTGAGCTATTTTTCCTCTCCAACTGGTCCGAGTTAACAGTCAGTTGATCCGGACCCAAAATCCTGTGTTGTTTCAGATCATCTAACATAACTTCCAAAACACCAACTTCTCGTAGAACTTTCTTGTACTGTTGGTCAAAGGACAAAAGTTTTACAAAGAAAGAAAGAATCGTCTGCTTCAATGCTGATGTTATTGGTTGCTGCAACAAACAGCAAAGTGAAAGTAGTTCTTGCTCAGGAACACAATTTACAACAGTCACAGCATACTCAAGAATTTTCAAGATTATCTCTTGCAAATGAGAAGGAAAACCAGCCATATTTAGGATTAAAAGTGGAACAGTTCGTAATTGCTGACACAGCCTATAATTCTCTATGTGGCCTGAAAAAATTTTAAACAGTCTATTTAATACTTCAGCCTGCAACTTCCAGCTATTAGCTTTGATGAGAATATCTTGTAACATCTGGACTGCTTCAAGGTCTTTAATTTTATCATTTTCCTTCTCCCATAATTCATCACCAAGCCAATCAGAAGATAAGGTACGACTTTTGCTATGACCACCACCCTTGTTCTGAGTAGATTTAGAACCCTTACCTCCATAAGTACGTGGAGACTCATTTGGTCCAGTTTGAGCTAGACTAACAAGAACATCTAGCAACCTAGATAATGTGGGTGAAAGATACTGAATGGAGGAATGTTCTTGCTCATTGGAATTTTGTCCTCTGCTATTTTCGGATCCATCAGAAGCAATATCTTGGTCATCAAATGTATCAGAACGTGTAGATTGAAAGCCCTGATTTTTTGACATATTGGACAGAGTTAGTGCAAATTGAACAAGGAATTGATATCCATGGGCATTATGTATATCTTCTCGAAGTCTCACACTAGCCGCTTCTGCAGAATCAATATAAGAAATCAGAACTATCCAACACTAGCAACCTTTAAAAAATAACTAGCAGCACCCATGGTAAAAGAAACATATTCAACCAGATTTTAGACAATGATACTGTTACATTTATGGGAACCTCATTCATTCCTGTTCTGATAACACATTAGAAAATTACCAGCTCTATATGACAATTCTACACACTTGAGTAACAAGTCAACAATGCCTACGGTAAAGGCAGCATCTCCACAATCAGGATCAAAATCTTTCACAGACAATAGAAGAACTTTTATCTGCATGGGGGAAAAATAATCACAGGATTAATTTCAAAAACATAAACTGAATACTATGAACAATATGGATCAACATTAGTGCAATATTGTTCAAAAATGATACTGCACCAAAGCTGCATGCACTAATTTCATAATTGGTAAGTGACCTCAAGCATCATCCAACACAATCAACAATAAGACATGATTATTTAATAATTTTTCTATTTTATTAATATGTGACTTGAGCACGCCACAACAATTTCATGAACTAAATGACAACTTTCAGAACAGTCTTTTGTTAAACAAAAGAAAATTTCAGTAGTGTTTTATGACTTTATGATGATTATGTAAAGATTGATAGATTTATGTTAAAATATAGTGTTGGACAGTTGATTGGTAAAGATATCTTTCTACAAGTTCTAAACTGGTTAGTTCCATATTTCACAGCAAATGCACAACTAATTCAATATAAATAGGCGAATTGCCTTGTCTTCTTTTTATGAATATTCAAACTGATCAAGAAAACCAAATCAACCATTCAAGAACAGTATGGACTGTTCCTATAAATCCAACTACTCTATATTTGTTTACAGTTTCTCCCCCAAGCTAAATTGTTAGCACCTCTGCCTAATGTTTATAAGATTTTTTTCCCTTGCACTTCCCTAAAGCTTTGCAAGGAAGAGCCTGACGTGACCTTATGAATATTTTGCCATTGAATAACAGATTTGCATTTCTATTACAGAATACATTTTTTTTCTCATAAAGAGTAGAACATCTGAGAGCATAGCAAACTAGTTTTCTATTCATTTTACATGAGATTGAAAGAGAAGAGACCGAAAGGGGATCCTTTTGTCACAATAAATGCTAAAACCACACCAACCCACCCCTTGAACCAAAGCCTGAAAGCAAAATAATATAATTTAAGCTTCTTTTTCTAGGAAACATAAGTTGCATAACATAATAGTGTATCATTTCAAACTAGCCCACAGATGCTGTTGAACATTGACATATGCTATCAAAGTGATAAAGATGAACATAAACTGCTTGATAATAATATATAAACAAGAAATACAACACCAGTTCTGTGAGACAACTTATTTGACAAACAAAAAGTATTAAGATTTGAAAGTTAAATTACATACCAAATGATGCTTGCGGATGTATTTGGCTGTGCTTCCATTGTCATTTACCAAAAGAAGACCAAGTATCTAGAATTATAAGCAGCAAAAATATAAATATTCAACCATCAGAAGAATAATATCAGCTCAAGCTAATTATCATATGCAATATTTACATCATTTTCAATACTAATTTCACTGCAGACAAATGTACCACAGTTTACCTGCATAGCATGTCTGTGAAGTTGTATGCTGTGCAATGGAACAAGTCCTTCCTTATAACGAGAGAAAACAATCAAAGATCCCTTGGCAACCATTTGAAAAAGCAACTGAAGTGAATCATCCTCTATCAAACTCTGTGCTGCTGATGAATGGCTTGCTAGAGCTTTCATGATATGCACAACACTTCCCTCCACCTGCGTAAGCAAAATAGTTCAAACTTTAAAATGCACAAAGTTATCTTAGATTATCCCAATTATTTACTCATTACCAAGTCATTTTTTTATGGCTTATGCTCTATAGAAATGGTTTTGACTAAGGAAATATAGAGCTTTAAAAAACAACAATTAGAATTAAAGTCTACAATTAAATACTAATAAATTCAATTTATCAAAAACCTGCCAGCTAAGCTTTAGGTTGTCATAAACAGGGAGGGGGGAACTCTCTAAAACAAAATTGTTTGTCAAACATGTGTTAAAACATAAAAATAGATATCGAAGGCATGTATATCATGCAGAGAACAGAACCTCAAGCCGGCGGTTTTGCCCAACTTCATCATAATCTTTTTGTAATACAATGTTATCTTCATGATCAGTAGTACTATTTGGCCTTTGAATGGTTACATCAGGATCGAGAAGGGCATTGAGAACTTGAATGAGACAGCAAAATATCCCAGAGTCAAGTAGAGATTGCTTGTCAATAGGCTGCAAAAAAATATACACATAAAAACTACTGCTTAAAGCTCATGAGAAAATTTAGGAATGTACAATATACAATTATACAAATACAACGGGTTTCAAAGTAACACCAACCAGCTTACCACACTAAACAACAAACCTAACACAATTAAACACTAATGACTAATAGCATGATCACCAATATTAATTACACTAACATTTCCATCAATGCAAAGAACAGATATTAGATGGGAACACAATTGCATATTTTTATGTAATAAAGTAACATGTATTCTATAACTCCTAACAGTGACTTGGCTCAAAAACGTTTTAAGAAGCATACCCCAGAGACAAGGATTTCCACTGAAGTTAATAAATTTGCTCCTGGACTGATTCCATCCTGCATAGAAGGAAATCTCTGGAAACATTAAAAACAAATAGAAAAGCACTAAAGCAGGAAACAAAACTCATAAAGAAATGACTAAGACAAACCTTTGTGACTTCCGAGAAAAACTTTAAAACTTGAGCAACATCCAAAGATCTTGTTTTGCTGCTGATTTTTAACTTTTCTATATCTGTTACAAATGCTCTTCCGACAACAAAAGAGAATATATGGGTTTCAACTAACCTGTTCCCCATCAATATTACCCGAAGTCAGTTAATAAACTCCAATCACCAAGATGAATAACATATTTTAACATTTTTAAGAATAGAATATATATCTAAGCAGGAAAGATGCAATCTATATTTTTGAAAATCTTCAGAAAGAAAATGGGAAGACACGAACCAGCTCTCAACTCTCAAGTTAATTTTATGATAATAGTATCTATAAATCTGCTCATGGCAGAATGAGACAATTTTTCACTTTCAACCAAAAATAAAAAACATCCATATTTTTATAAAATGTTTTTAGTCTTTTGACCCATAAAGTGGATCAACCAGATATTGAAAGTTCACTTGATCACCAAGAGCACTTCACCTTCAAGCCCACTCAAGTTACAAAAATCTTACATATCATCATTTCACTTACATCAATGCTTATTTATACCAAATCACTAGAACATAACAGTTAAGCATGAGTAGCATTACTGCACCATAGACAACCAAAGTAAATACAGACAAAAGCATGTTGCAACTTCTAACTGACAGTGTGATGTAGGCCAGGGTTATAATTCTACAACAAAAACAACAACAAAGCTTTATCCCACTAGGTGAGGTCGGCTAGGGTTATCATTCTACAAAACCAATAATTCTATTACTTTAGGACGAAACATTTCTTCCTACCACTCAATCACAACAATAATGTTCATTTAAATTAAGTTATGGGTAGCAGTGCAATGAAGCTAAGGAGAAAGTGTTTCTTTACATGGTAACTAACTGAGCTACATTAGCATGCTGCTTCACTAATCTACAAAAGGCATCTATACTCAAATTCAAGGCCGCTTCTTTTGCCTGCAAGGAAATGAGAAAGCATAAGCAAACTCCTGATTTACCATCATCAACCACAAAATGACAAATTTGCATGAGACCATCAAAAGAAACTAAGCAATGACAAGAACCTTCTCAGAGCTGGATGACCGAAACTCTTCCCAGAATTTCTTGAAGTCCAATTCCAGTTCATGTTTGTCCCTGATTTAAAGATATAAAAGGTCATAATCCCCGTCTAACATCATAACATGTCATAACAAAAAACAATCTATGAAAATCAGTTATCACTTATCACCAATTATGAAACACGTTAGAACTTGAAATTAGATGCATTAAATAAAATGATTTCAATATGCAGTATAACTAATATTATACCAAACACTAATCCAATGCAAGAAATGTTCAGAAATCTGTCAATGCTGCCATGTGACAACAGAATCATGCATCAGCTTACATAAATGGATTGTGTGAAATTAAGAACTGATGTTTTTTAATCATTTTTTAAACCATTTACTAGTCTTAAATCTTCCAATCAATAAATATGACCGTTTTGGCAGCTGCAAATAAATAAGCAGAAAAGCCAACTTGCCGAAAATTCAAACCCTCATTCCGTAACTGAGCTACCCATGATGCAGAGATGACCCCTCATGCAGTTAATATATTAAGTATTTAGATGAAGCAAGTTGCACACTCCCACAAAGGCTAATAAATTAAACAACCGTGCGGACAAGTTAAAACTCATCATCATGAAAATAACGGCAATCTCGTGCACAACCAAAACACAACTATCCCGGGCAAATCCACCACAAAGTCTACATCGTGATTGATAAGATACGAAAAGCACACACAGATTGGGAAAGGAATAGTAGCAAACAGAAACTAATAGGATCTTGCAACTCCACCTAACT
This sequence comes from Glycine max, assembly GCF_000004515.6. Taxonomy (NCBI): domain Eukaryota; kingdom Viridiplantae; phylum Streptophyta; class Magnoliopsida; order Fabales; family Fabaceae; genus Glycine; species Glycine max. The sequence continues at coordinate 2,608,001 of NC_038246.2, read as the reverse complement.
CTACACTTTGCGTTTAACCAAAATTTATTCCAAATTTCCATCTATCCACAGTTGAAAAGACAGAAACTACAACCACCTACCTCTCTCTATCTTCTAGTTTTTTTTTTATACAAGCAAAATCAAAGCCAATGCAACAAAACACTCAAATCATCCCACTGGAATATTAATTTTTCATATTGCTCAAACTTAACCACAGAACTAAGTGTTGCATAAACCCAAAAGAGAAAATAATATATATATATATATATAGAAACATATCAGGGAGCGTACCTGGTAGGGGACGAAGCAGAGGATTGCGAAGCTGGAAAGGCATTGTTGTTGTCGCGGGAAGAAGAGGAAGGAGGAGAAAAAGAAGAAGGAGGAGCAGAAGCAGAGGGTGGCGATTGAGTGAGGCCAACCTTCTCTTTGAAGTCCTTAAGCAATGTAACCCATTTCATCGTTTTTTTCCCTTTCGATCCTTGAAACATATGAACACCTCTCTCTCATCCGATGAACATTCACCAGATCCACCACCAACTACCTCTTGCCGATTTCCCTCCGAAAAGGGAAAAACCAAAACACCATTCAAAAACCAATCAACGAAACGAGAGAAGAAACAAAACAAAACAATCTGCAATTCCACCAGCTGCAGCAAGCAAATGCGATCAAAAATGGCACCAAGATCTACCGGATTGCGATTCGTAGGTTTTGGATTTGTCAATTCAGTTCTTCTTCTCCGCGTTTCCGAACTTTTCCTTATTTTTTTTTATTTTTTTATTTGAATTTAGTTCGATCAATCTAGCTTTGTCTAATTTTTCGGAAAATGTTTCGGTGGTTTGCAGCCCTAGAAAGCGGAGGCAGCTAATGAAACAACAAGAACAAAACGATGAGTGCTTTGAAGAGGAAAAAAAAAAAAGAAAAATAAATGCGAGCTTAGGTTGCAAAATGCAAAGTCGGAAAAAATAATAATAATAATTTGAAAATCGCGTTTCTCTATTTCTGCGTTTGTGTGCCTCTTTTGGACGGCTTTGTTGGATCAATAAACAAGTCTTTCTTCTCTCTTCACTCTTCTCTCTCTTGCTCTGTGTGTTTCGGTGATATATAGTCTAATCTGTGAGTTTTCAGTTTTCGCGCACACACACCTCGACCACGTCATCGTGGGGTCCACGAATGGGAAGGGTCCACGTGGAACGCCGTGATTGAAGGGCAATACGTGAAAGCCTCCTCGCTCCCATTCTCCCTCTCTCCACCGTCTTCTTCATGCGGTTTGGTCTGCTTTATGGGGTTGAATTCAATTTCATCATCATACCTTCTTTTAGATATGCTTCTTTTGACATTTGGTTGAGACATGGGACATCTTGATAATTATTTAATTCATTAATCGTTTTATCTTAATTTTTTTTATTATTATTAATTTTATTGACGATTAATCTCGATCATAAAATTTTATTAATTATTTAAGGAAATGGAATCTATTCAGACCGATCACCTCTTGTTTCGTTTTATTTTATTTGATTTCGGTGTTTGCTATTTTTGGTTCGTTTTCCTCCTCCCATGTGGCCTTACCTTATCGTATAATATAATCAAATGAATCTTCGGCAAATAAAATATAGTATGTAATGAAAATGGATTTTAAGAATATTTGAGAGGCATTTCACGTTGAGGTATTGCATTACCTTTCTTAATGACCAAGACAAATATATATCACTACGTAGCCTAGCTAGGTTCCTTAGCGTTGGAGAAATGCTAATTTACAATGAAAGATCGTAGAGTTGTTGCCCGTTCACATTTTTATTGTTTTTGTTTGTCCCTTTAGTTGTGACTTGTAACTCAGCCAAGTCAAAAAAATCCTGTTGCATTATATAAAAAAATAAGTATGTATATGTTCTGCGTTTCTTCTTTTGTATTTTCAAAATGGAAGTTCTATCTTCTATCAAACTTGAATTAATAATTGTGGTTGGAACAACAATTAGCTCTAAGTCTTTATTTATTTATTTTAATTTAATTATCAGACTACAAGTCCTTATTTTTGCATTTCTATTTAAATTTTGTATACACGATCAGAAGTTGTTTGTTTTTTTCTCTCATGAATTATCCCCATGCCATTTGGATGTACAACCAAAGTTGACATGAATGGTTATAGTTTTTTTTTTATACGTCAAAAAACTTTAAAAGGACAATGCATCCGAGAAAGAAAATCATCATCATGAATTCATGATTGATCCCGTATTTAGTAAGTCAATCTGCACAAAAACTAGTTTCCCTTAGAGTATGTTGCAAACAGACATTCCAGTCCAAGGAAGAAAAACTTCCAAATTGTTGTTGACCAGCTTCGAGGTCATCTTAGAATCAATTTCATAGACAATGATTGTGTAGTCGTCGTTCCATGCCTTTTGAAGACCATGAAGCATTGCAAAAAATGAGTAGGCATAAATGTTCAAATTAATAACTAGAAATATTGGAGGTTCCCAGCTAACAAATCGAGCATTCTGCTACTGCAAGGATTGATGACAAACAACCTTGATGTCCAAATGAAGGGTTTGAATTTGGCTGGTGATGTTCCACAAACTCCAGGTTCGTCGTTAAAAATAAATGCATTTCTCGCCTTCCATAAGGTCCAACAAGTCATTGTGAATAAAACTCCATTTGAAGTCTTTATATATGTTGGTCGTCGACCAGTTATGGTTGTCACACTTGTCTACCGTGGAAAGTGAGCCAAATAAAATGAAGGATATTTTATGGTAACTTAAGATTCCAGACCCAAGAAATATCCTTCATTTCCTTTGATTTCTCTTCCAATTTATTAGGTGTATTGTACATATTTCAATGTTGAATGGATGCATGCCACTTGAGAGAGAGAAGAAAAAAATCTAACCTTTTAAATAAACAACCAATGCTAAAATTACCACGTTATATGATTCAATTTTCTTAAAAAAATAATGTTTCTTGACTTTCTTTAATTGGTTTTATATGTGGATACTTTTCAAAATATTAAGTAAATATTATTTTTTTTATATGTTTATAACAACTCCCGATTCAGTTAGACCTCGTGATAAAATATAAGTAAATACAAATGTATAACTTGAGCTATATTACATATTTTCAAATGATTAGTTTATTTTAAAATTGGTATACATGACCATTAAGATAATATATATCTCTTGATTTAATAGTTGAACACTTTTTTTAGATGAATAGTTGGAGTTATGAATGTTATATTGGGTTAGTTTGTTAAAATTTTAAAAGAGTGCTTTAAAAACATTGTTTTTTAAGAAGATAATATTTCCTTCTTAAAAAACCAAAAAAAAAAAAAGTTTAGACAAATAACTAAAAAACAAAACATTGTTTATTTTATTAAAAATTTAAAACAATAAGCTTAAAACAAACGGGCCTGTTAGTGTACTTTGGTTCAGGGAAATTTTGAATGACTGAATATTTTAGTTTGTTTAACACAAGATAAATATTTAGCTTTATATAATTGAAATCCACAATAAATAAAAGTTTAAATATATACTTATATTGCAATTATAGTTCATAATTTTAAATTGAATATGTAAATTATATTTAGAATGTATAGTAAACAATTTAAATTATAATGTGTCATATAAAATAGTAAGTTGAAAGGTAGGAGTGTTCATGGCTTGCATTTAGGGCAAAGCCATTTTTTGAATTGATTGTATTTAACTATGTTGGTTTGGTTTGAGTACTTTATGCTTAACTTTTTGGAGCAATGAAGGCTACCGAGATAGCTTCGAGAGGGTGGCGGTACCTCTAGCTCAATGACGGATCTAGAAAATATCTTCCCTGGGATAAAGAAAACAGTCCATAATATTTTTACTGGCAAAAATTATATAAGCTTTTACAAAATATACGGTTTTATGATAAAAATAATAAAATACTTAAGTTTCTACAAATTTAAAAATATAAACTGAGTAAAATTAATAGTAAATTATTTTTTGTTTTATTTTTTAAAATATCTTGAGACAAAACCTATTTTTTATGGGACAAAAATAATAATTTTTTTAAAATATTCAAGTAAAAAATTTACCTAGGGGGGCATTTGCCCCCATGATTGGAACATGCATCCGTTCACATGCTCTAGCTTGAATGTGATTTTGCCTTAGTGGTGACAACTTTTGAACTTGACCTTATCATACCATGACATATCTATAACAAACGAAAAAAATGTAGAGCTTACTAGAAATATGATTTCTTTTGTTAGCCATATTTATAATAAAGGTAATATGTGTGTGGATAGGCATGTCGTTCATATTTAATTTTTTTTTTTGTGGGATTGCATTGCTACCGTTATTTATGAAGAGTTAAAATGTTATGGGATTGTGTAGATAGCCATATTTAATTATAGTCTTCTTAAATCTCTCTTCATCTTAAGTTTGGGTTCCACCTCTCCTAATCTCGTCCTTCCATTTTTTTATATTATATTTTATTTGTGTGTTCGACAAATAATAGGTAGGTACAGTGGTGACAACCTTGGGATGTGGAACTCTATTATGAGGCATTTATATGCCTTTTTGCATTGAAATGGTTTGAGTTTTGAAAATATTTTTAAGGTAAAAAATATTTTTTCCAAGTGACTTCTTTCATTAGCAATCCAAATTAAGACACATTAAACTCTAAACATGAATTTCTCTCACTTCTAATTTTCTATCATGGTTTTTGGTTTTAGAGCTTTTAGCCTGCCTGTATCAATGAAGAGAAAAAATAATAGTCACAACATTAAAATAAAGATAAATTTGACAATGATAACTGTGATTAAAACATTGATAGTGATAATGATAATAATAATTATGTATTTATATTGAATCATCAATTACTTGCTTTTATAATTAAAAATAAAATATAATTTTATGCTTTAGAAATGAGTTAAAAAAATATTTTAAAATTAAGTTAAAAATGATTTTAAATCTTTTTTTATACATCCAAAAATAAAAATAGAAACATAACTAACTCCTAATATGAATAACACCCGTGGAATCAGCCAACAGTAGATGAGAAAGCTGAGAGGGGCAGTGATTCCACGTGAAGAGGTTATCAGTATGCTTATTGTCAAGTGTTTATTTTAAATCTATTTTAGTTGTTTTGTTTAAAAATTCATATTTAAATTTCAAAGACTAAAAAACTTGCAATCATTCGTGTTATTTATATTTATTTTTATTTGTTTTTATCTTTTATAACAGTTCAATTATCTTTATATTTATAAATAAATTAATCCTCTCGAAATGAATATGCATAATTATTATTTTTTTAAAATTCTCTTTTTCTCTATTTTCCCTATTTATCTTCTGTAGAATATAGGATGAGATTTATCATAAGTCTAGATAAATAATATGCCGAAAGCAAGCGTAAAAAAGTATTCGATCAATCTAAAGGAATTTGACCTAGTGAAAACGTGTTAAGTCCGTAAGATTTGAGAATGTGCATACAATATATTCTACAGGGAGATCAGTGTCTTGATTTGTCCAAATCGTTTTAACTCTCAAGACTGTGAAATTCCCTCCACAATTTTATGTATATATAAAACATCCGATCATAGTTTATCTAGCTATCTAGGAATCAATTTTCTATAATAAAAATTATTAATAAGATTAAGTTAATTATGTATAGATAAGTTCAGTTGTTATATTTGTTTTAACATTTTAATATAGATTTTCTTGTATTAAGGATGCTTTTGATTTTATCTATATGACCCCATTTATTGTTATATCATTTTGGATTTAACATATCTATGCATCAATCTCATTTTAAATTGCAACCAAACAATTAAAACACCAGAAGGAAAACCCATAAACCCAATGAAGATGAGCTAAAACTACCAAATAACCAAAAAGGAATAAAAGGAGGAAACACAATATAAATTATTAATCACTATGATTTTCGTTTTTTTTTAAGAACTATAGTTTTCGACATAGCTTATATTTAAGAAATAAAAAATAAAAAACTTTAACTACAGACAGAATACAGAACCGAGGTTGGTTAGAGGCTGACTGGAGACCTAACGTAAGGCAACTACAGAAAGAATGTAACAGTTTTAAGATATATGTCCGTATGGTTGCAAGTTAAAATTAGAAAATTAATTAACGGGTTTTGTCAATTTCAACAACCTCTTTTGATTTTTCTTTGAATTAAAGTTACTAGGAAAATTAAAAGTTAGGTAAGAACGAGTCACACGGTTTACTTGCAACACATGGAGATCTTAAAATATAGTTATTTTGATTTTGATTCCCTATGACAGTGAAGACTGAAGAGTTAACGTGAATTTTGATTTCACCATGGACCCGTTGATATTAATTATTAAGCATATGTTCAGCAAAAATAAAAAGGACAAATCAATTTACTAGTCACGCTTTAAAAATAAATAATTACTTGCTGTTACTTTATGTTAGTTGTAACAAAAAAAAAACACTTTATATATGTTGGTAAGCGCTTATAATATTTTAGTTTAAATATGTTTTCAATTTCTTAAAATACTACTTTTAAAATTAATCTCGGTTATAATATTTTATTTCCTGAAAAATTGTTAAGGAAACATGTTTTCTTCTGATAATCGACTATAAACCTAATGTTTTAGTATATATAAAAATTATAAACAAATAAAAATTGACATATTTTTAAGAACTAAAGTTATATTTAACTTTAATTTTTCTCCATCTCAAGGTGGGGAAATTTATGCATTTTTTAGGATTAATTAAATTTCATTTTAACGTTAGAAAAAAAAATCAATAAATTACCTTCCTTAAAAAAATTTGCAGTAAAATTACATCTCATCTGCCAATGTACTTGAGAAGAATTCCAACTCAAACATAACAACTACTTTTGGAATTAAATTTTAAATCAAATAAAACCTCTCATGACATTTTATCAAGCACGCCTTTGATGATCACTTCCATAAAACTTCACTTAATAATATCTACAATTAACATATATAAAACAAAGTACTTGATGTTGAGTTTTAAATGGTTCAATTCACATTTGTATAACCGATTGAAAAATTGAACAGTAAGGTTTCGATTTTAAAGTGGATCATTTTGTAAGCTTTCTCCTACTGATAAAAAAAAAATGTGACATCTACATATCATCCACTTGTTCAAGAGGGGAAGTTAAAAAAAGAGAAAAAAACTATAATATATGTTAACTTGTCCGAATAGAATTGCACTTATGTAAGATGCTGATTTGTTTCGAGATGAGACTTTTGAAAAGTTCTTGAACTACTCAAATTTATGATTCTAAATAGCAAATAGATTGTGATGTTTCTGTGTGTGAGAAGATATTGTCATTGCAAAGTGAAAACAATATGAGGAAGACTTCGTAAACGTCCCAAACATGCACGAAAGAAAGTTCAATGTTTGAACTTTGAAGTCTGCTGTTTGGTTTTATAGTCCAGTATTTTATTTCCGACCAGGTCACGGTGTAATGATCACGTGCCTAACCTCACAAATATGAAACCTTCGTCATCGATTCCATTATAGCTATTATTGAGTATTTCATAATCTAAAGCATTTTAATGAGTCGTTGTTCAAGGCTAATTGTTTTAGTTTTGGATATAAGTCAGAATGTTATTGCATTCAAAATGTTGGGTTAAGATAAATTATAATTTATACAACTTGGGAAAGATGAACTATAAGACTGGTTGGGTGGTAAAAGAGGAGGAAGAGAGAGAAAAAGTTTTGATTATCTCATTAATAATTAAGATTAACATTTATTGATAATTTTTTTTTTTAAATGATGGGTTGAAGTAGAGCAAAATAGTGGCTACATAAGTATATTTGAACATTCTCAACCAATCTAACACTTCGCAGTTTCTTATCTCTTATACTTTGTTTTCTAACAAAAAAATATCTTTCTTTAGAAGAAAATTAGGGGGAGAGAGGATGATCCTCTAGAAAACCTTTGAAATCAAATATTGTTTATATATGTACTTAAATTTATTTTAACTAAAAAAAACAAGTGAATATTTAAAGTTATGACTTGTCAAAAAGACTCTGTTTGATTTCACTCGACCAACTTCTTAAAATTTTAACCAAAAAATTTAAGTGAGCATATTAGAAGTGCTTTTCATAAAAATATAACAGGAGATAAAAAAAATAATCGATAACATGAGCAATTAACTGTAACAATAAATATTAAACGACAAGGATTTTAAATGAACTTACTTCAATTAAAATATACTGATAGTGTATTTTTTATATTATTATCTAATCATAAAAATTATTAAATTTTATAGTAATAATTTAAAAAATTTATAAGTAGTTGATAATATATTAAAATTAAGCTCCTTTTTCTACATATTTAACACAAACTCTCCGGTGGATTTGACATAGAGAACTCACTCATAAAGTTTGGTTGACATTTTAAGCTTAAACTAGATTAATGATTTAATGAACTAGCAGTTAGAATAAACTTGCCTAGTAGAATACATCAAGATATGATGAACATAAGTTTCGTAAGCCTGGAAATGGACATGTGAGTAACAAAATTAAATATAGTTTCAAACGGACAAGTTGGAGCGGTCAAACAACTTTAAAAAGTGTTCGATTTTCTGGGGAAAAGGTTGGAACAGAAGAATATTGCTTGAGATATACATTGACAAAAGAACTTTAATAAAGTATTTTTTCATACTTAATTGATGAATAAATAATAGAAAAAAAAAACTCAAATTAATTAGTTATTAAAAGTTGGAACGATGATTGTTAGCAGTAAGTAAACAGGAAATACTAGTTATCTATGTAAGTTTAGGTAAATGAAGCCATTAGCCACTAGCCAGCCTATTAAAATAAGAGGGAGCTACTATTGGCACTATGAATAGTGCTATTTAAACTACCCACACATCAGTAGCTTTTTCATTTATTCCATAAATACCCTTCTTGTGGAAATACAATTTTGTTAAACAAGTTTACAACAAAGTCATGTTTTTCGTTGATTGAGAGTGAAAAAAATAAAAATAGTTCATATATTTTTTTGCCCCTATGTGTGTAACAGAAACATGATTCAATAATGGTAGACTATACAACAACAAAATTGTATTTTTGTTGTTTGCTCAATATCCCAAAACCAAAACAACAACCACCCATCCCAAACCCGATTACCATCCTAAATCTATTGACAACAATAACACAAATTCAAAATACATCAACAAAATCAAGAAATAATGGTGTAGGGGAATCGCTCCCGCGATGGTAGGGTTGCGCGAATGACATGGTGGTGTAAGGGAGTCGCATGTGGAGCCTCAAAGGTTGAGGTTGTGATGAATCTTGACTGGGGAAAGGTGACATTACGTGATTTGGTTGAATCTTGACAGAGAAAGGCAATGTGACGAGACTAAGAAGGGTGGCGTGACACGATTTGCGCAAATCTTGATTGGGGAAGGGTGACACAATGTGACAGTGCTTGGAGGAGGGTGACATTGCTTGGCTCGTGGGGTTAGGAGAGTTGAAAGTCATAGGGGAAGGGGAGAGGTCAGGGGGGTAGGAATTTGGACTTGTGGGAAAAAGAGACATTTCATCCTATTTGGTAGTGCCAATAGCACTATTGGTAGTGGAAATAGGTGTCCCTGAATAAGATAATGAGCAAACTTGGGCTTTGTTATTGGGTTAAGCAGGTGCTTAGCCAATTGGAGCGTAGGTTTTTCTTCCTGTACCAACACAAATTATTTTACACCCAACATAATTATTAAAATTCCAACCTTACCTTTGTTTATTTCTTATTGTTCTTTTGTTCATTATTTTTTTCTTCATACATCATTTTTAATTTTGTTTTGGTTGAGCTCCTCCTTTGTTGTTATGGTTGATTTGCTCGAGGTGCATTGTCACAGTGGTTGGTTCGCAATTCGTGGTTGTCATCGTGGTGGGCGTTCTGGTGCAACGGTGGAGGAGGTAAGTTTTTTTCATCTGTAACTTGAAGTTGGATCTGTGCAAATCCATAATAAACATACGAATTGACAATCTGTATAACCTAAACAAAATTAAAAAATTATTTTTAATGTTTTTTGTATAATTTTAGTTATATTTTTTAATTATTTGTGTAAATATTATTACATTAGATAGTTTATGCAAGTGTATAAAATATGAAAATTTATATATAAATTTTCATATATATGCTTATCAATTTTAATATAATATATTAGTATATGCAGTCAAAAAACAATAAAATTGTGTGATAGTATATATTAAAAAACATATTAATTGATATATCAGCATACGTATCTAGGGTAGAAGATTTTAAAATAAATTTCAACATGGAATTTTTTAAAATAAATATATTTATTTATAAATAATTAGAATTATATATGATGTTTTTAGGTGTCGTTAGTTTGACATTGTTTTTTTTTTAATATTTTGTTAAGATGAACAAAGATAAGTGAATATATGACAACATAATGTTTGAAGAAGTTAATATGAATGAAGACAACCGAAAAAAATCTAGTGTGTTTGAAAATATTGATTGTTCTGATGCCTTCAATACCTATCAAGTATTAATGTGATTTTATATCTTGTTAAGGTAAGTAAATGAATGTCCCTTGAAGACTAAACATGTATTATTCCTTTTGTAGGTGTTTGCTACCCGTGATGACATTTTGCATTGAGCTCGCTATGTTGCGCATGATATTGATTTTATGGTGGTGATAATGAAGTTAGACACATACTAAAAAGAGAGGAAGGACCTCATATATTTTAATTGGTTATAAGAGGAGTAAAAAATATAAAGCATACAAGAAGGATTTAGTACGAACAGTGACTAACATTGGAAAATGTGGGTGTCCCTGCGAGCGAAACTAGTGTTGGGAGGTGGATGAATGGTGAAGTTAATATGTGAGATTTATAATCATGCATTGGCAAAGTCATTTGTTTGATATCCATATGTTAGTCGATTGGCTGAGAATGAAAATATTATTATTGGTGATATGACAAAGTCAATGATCAAACCAAAGAATATTCTTCTCGCTTTGAAGGAGCACAATGACAACATTTGTACAACAATGAGACAAGTATACAATGCAAGATATGCATATTGTTCTTCTATAAGAGACAATAATAGTGAAATGTAACAATTAATTAAGCTTCTTGAATGCGATCAGTATATTTATTGGTATAGACTGAAGGATGAAGATGTCGTACGTGATATATTTTGGAGTCGTCCAGATGTAGTAAAATTAACCAATGTTTGTAATTTAACATTTTTCATAGATAGTACCTACAAAACAAACAGATACAAGTTGTCTTTACTTGACATTGTTGGTGTGATACCTACTGGGATGACATTTTCAGTTGCATTTGCCTATTTGGAAGGAGAACATATAAACAATGTTGTTTGGGCTCTAAAACGATTTTGAGGTATTTTTCTGAGACGTGATGTAATTCTTGAAGTTATTGTTATCGGTAGAGATTTAACATTGATGAATGCAGTGAAAACTATTTTTCCTGAGACAACCAACTTATTGTGTCGGTTTTCACATTGATAAAAATGTGAAGACAAAATATAAAATCCTTATGGGTCAAAAAATGCATAGGATTATGTCGTGAAAGCATGAGAGAGTCTTGTGAATTGTCCTTCTGAGTAAGAGTTCGAAGATTGTCTTATGAAATTTGAAATTTATCACAACGATTATGGTAAAAAAAAGGTCATACAGATTCTCATTTTGCATGTTTGTAGTAAACGAAGTTTGAAAATAAAAACTCACCGTCGCAACACAACGCTGCTCATGACGACGAAGAGGACGAGACTCACAGAGGAGGAGAACAAACCTGCTGGAGGAGGAGAGACACGAGGAGGAAGCACGAAGGAGTAAGCACGAAGGAGGAGAAGAGGCACGACAACAAGAGGCAAAAATGTGGGGGGTACACGGTAGTTGGTGTGTGTCAACTTTTAAGTGAAGGACGAAATTGGAATTACACAACTAATGTTGGGTGTAGAAGAAAAGTTAACGGTGCAGGAAGAATATCCTTGGAGCGTAACCTTCGAACCCGGACCAGAGTAGCCCACGGGCTTCTGAAAGCATCCCCGAAAAGAAAAATAGCACCTACTGGGCGCGGTCATTGGTGACACACAATCAGCACTAGCAAGTAGCAAGTTCGATTTTCACTTTCTGGAATCTGAAAAGTGGAACATTCAATTCAATCCTAGCTAGCCATCTGCTTCAAAGTTTAAATTCTAAGAAACAAGTAAACCTTAGAAGTTAGAAGAAGAAGAGGTTTTGAATTTAAAGAGATGGAATCGTCGTCCATTGGAATCCGAAGATATGAAGAGCTTCCAACGGTTAAAGACTTCGAGTCTCTGATTGAACCTGCAAACGTTCCCGCTGTATGTAAACAGCAACACTCTCTGCTCCTTCTCTTTATCACGCAGATGCAATTTATTTATTATTTAGTATAATTAATAATTTATTAATTTGTGATTTTTTTTCAAACCGAAAAGGTTTTTCGCGGGTGCACCAAAAGTTGGAATGCCTTCTCCCAATGGAATCCATCCAACGGTGGCCTCGACTACTTGCGGGTTTCTCTTGACTTGACTCATTTTCTCTTCTTTGCTTTGTTCATTTCGTTGTTTATATTTGATTGAAATAAGTTAACTAGTTGTTGAACATTTTCATTTGCTGCCATGTGTTTGAAACCTAGGCACGTGTGGGCTATTGCACGGTGGAGGCTATGGTATCTCAATCTGCACCCGTTTTTTATGGTGATCTTGGAGGCCACCAAAGGGTATTATTCTTGTTATTTATTTTGGTTTCTCTATGTTTTTTTTTATATGAATATGAAATTGAATTAATCTTTGTTTTCCTTTCCTTGCAGGTTCCTCTTCCATTTTCTACCTTCCTTGATTTTTGTAAGAAGCGGATGCAGATGCAAAGTAAGCACCAACAAGGCCTTGATCAGTGTCCTGCCTCACAAACTCATGATGACACAGAACATGCTTATTTGGCCTTGGAAGATGCTCCTGAACAAATTTATTTAGCACAGGTTGAACATCCAACACCTATGAGATTATCGATACCTTTGTGAATTGGCTTATGAAAGGATTTTTTTAATTGTTATTTTTAATGAAAATAGTATTTTTTTTTATTATTTTTGGTGAAAATATTGTTACTGTCATCTTTATGTTTGTCCTGCCCCTAAATTTCATTTGCTTGTTTATTTCATAGTGTAATGGCGGAATGTTTTTAAAATGAATTTTGGTGACATGTACTTTTAGGTGTCAATTATGAACAGTGATCGTCAGGAAAATGTTCAATTAGAAACCCTGAGGGAAGACATTCAGACGGTTAGTGAATTTATCCCTGCTACTTGGTTTTGTAGTCTATAGCTCTGCATAGTAAATTGTTCTCTGCAATAGGATTTTTTATTCATAAATTTCTGATTTAAGATTCTTGTTTTCTGCAGCCTCCGATTTTGGTGTCAAAAGAATTATCTTCTATAAACTTGTGGATGAACAATGCCCAAGCTAGATCAAGTACACACTATGATCCACACCACAATCTTCTGTGCATAGTTTCTGGCTGCAAACAAGGTATATGTCTTCTTCTTCTTAATGTATCATATGACCTCCCAGCGTGACTATATTTTTCCCTCTGAAGTGATGGAGATGCTACTATTCAGGATATGATCAGTTACATATGAAATTTCAGTATATTGTTATGGCTTGCTGATGTTTTAATGTCTAAAGTAATGTGACAATAAATAATGTATAGCTCCCAATAGAGTTTTGGAACTTTATTTGCTTCTCCTTCTAAGTGTTCTTTTATGATTTTGGTGAAAATCGTTTCCAGGTTTTTCAATTACTTACTGTAAAGAGTCTTCCCAACCTTGTCCTTTCACTCATTTCAATCCCCTTTACAACGTTCTCTAACTTAGCCAAATTCTTTGCAGTTGTTTTGTGGCCTCCTTCTGCTAGTCCCTCACTCTATCCAATGCCTATATATGGGGAGGCTTCTAATCACAGGTATTCTTAATAACAACATTGAGAGAAAAGACAGCACACATAGAGAATTTCTGTGATGCACTCTGTGATTGTTAGGCTCCCTATGTCTGCATTGTTGTGTTAAATAGGTTGTTGTACACTTGTACTCGTATGAGACTAATACAACTCTTACATGTCTGGTCCATAATACACAACTCACTAATGCATCATTATATTCTAACAGTTCTTTTTGTTGTTTTTCCCTGATAAAATTCATGTGGCAGTTCTGTTACTTTAGAAAATCCTGATTACTCAATTTATCCAAGGGCAGAATGCTCAATGGAGTTTGCGCAAAAGGCTGTTCTTCAGGCAGGCGATGCACTTTTCATTCCTGAAGGCTGGTAAGGTCTTAAATTCAACAATATCTCGATGATTAGCCTTTCAGTGTCTGGGTAGATTATTCCTCAGCTGAGTTAGGGAAAAATGTGTCAGGCTGGTTGGGTTGGACAGTGAAACTTGGGTGTTGCATGACAATAGTATAACTTGTCCAATATTTTTTGGCACTCTATGATAGATGTCTGTCCGGAACTTTCATTGTTCACACTAAGTTTTGTATGTTTGCTGCCAATGCTGATCAGAATGTCAAAACAAACATCTGAATACACCTAAAAAAGAATTTATACATATTTAATTTGAGATTTTGAGGTTTTCGATGAAGGTGATTAATCTGTTAATTGTTTCATGCTTGTCAAATTACTAATGTAGGTGTGTAATGTGTTTTGTCTTCAATTTATATTTGTGTGTCTATGCACATTTGTGAGTTGCTTGTATCCATTTATGCAGCCTTACAGGCCAAATGAATCTTCACTCACCTACAATTTCTAACCACTCACTCATTTCTCTTCTATATCTTTGTGTTGCATCATATTTGCCTCAATTTCAGGACTGTGCTCATTATTATTTATGGTTGGAATGGTTACATTTGAAAGTGCACGGTTTGAAAAGATGTAACCTTGTCTGATCTGATTTCCATCATTTTATTCATTGGGATAAAACACTTGGCTAAAGGTTCTTGTGCCATGAGAGTATAAATCTTTCCTGAAGGATGAAAAGCTTGAACGTATACTAAATGCGGTTAAAAATTCTGTTTGTCTGATACTTATACATTAGTTTCATTAATGTTTTTTTGCTGTAGGTTCCATCAGGTAGATAGTGATGATTTTACCATTGCAATTAACTTTTGGTGGAGATCCAACATGATGTCTTGCATGTTGGAACACATGGATGCTTATTATTTGCGCAGAATATTGAGGAGGTATTGGTGATGATGTAGTTTATTGTTCAAAATTTGCTGCGGAATAAATGCTTATGTGATATACTGACTTTTGAATGTTATTATTTGTCTTGTCAAATATAATTCACCTGTTGATCGGATGGATGCATGTGAAGATTGATTGACAAAGAAATGGTATGTGCCTGCTTAAATTGTATGCCATTTACTGGAGAAATTCTAATAAAGTCTACACCCTACATTCTTTATTCTTTTTCATTTATTGGGCACTTGGGATTGGAGAATGTGTAAAGCTAAAAATTGATACTTTAGTTTTACTATTTTGTTAACTTTTGACCACACCTACATATGTATATATGTAAATTGTTCCCCTTTCCAAAATTCTTCAGATGTCTTGCTTCTTGAAGTGTTATTCTTTGCCTGCCTTTTTCTACGCAGAGAATCACTTGCTGGCGTAAAATTTTCAGATTGTTCCTGATATGACCTTTGCCCAATGGTGAAGTGGATCATGTTTTGGGTATGAGCCCATATAAGCCATCCACTTAGAAAGTATGTTCTAGAAGAAAGAAAAAGGCTGAGTGGGATGGAAGTGACTTAGTGATGTAGCTAATGAGAGGAGAGGGATTGGTTGGTGAGTAACAGTTTATAGGGAGCATACTTGGATAGTGGTGGGGGCTGGGGAGGATATAAGTAGTTATTTTCCTGTTGGAGTGAGTAGGTTATCTTCCTGTAGGAGCTTATGCTCTGGGTATTTCTGAGGCTTCTTGATTGCAAGAGTTCTAGAAGTTAATTTCCTTATTAATCAATAATATTCTGTCCCTATCATTCTATCTGGTCTATGATTAAATAGTTATTTGTCATTGAATTGCTATTTATGGAAAAATTTTAAAGCTAAGATTGAGGAGTAACAATTGTTGGAGTAGTGATCACAAATCTCATGAGCATCTGTCATTTTACCTCTTAATTTTGTTCACAAGTTTGGAGAAGGGAATTGCTATCTGTTTTTCTCTAACCTGACAAAGTTCATTATAAAGTTAAATCATCTGGTTATTAATGATTTTTGCCTTTCTCTTCATTAATTCAAAGTTATTGTAGTGGACTTGTGACATTTATTTTTCAATATAGGACAGGACCAACTACTGCTTAAGTTGGGGATGGGGAAAACTAGGATGTGTGTATGTAAGCTGCCTAATAATGGACAAGCAGGTAAGTAAATTATACGATGGCTCTGATGAAGTTTGTTTGATGATTGTGTCCTTACAAGAAAAATAAATTTCCAGCTTATCTGTTTGCCAGTGGCTGTCTTAACTGGTCTTGATAATCTGATATTCAGATCACGCCAATGAAAATTATGGTCAGATGTTGAAAGGGATGGATTTAAAAGAGAAAAATCTTGAAGAGAGGAACACATTGCTAGAATTAGAACCTGCTGCAGCCCAGGTGCTTCATGAACTTGTGTCTTTGGTTCACAACAGTGTTAGTTCCACCCAGGATGGGCAATCACTATCAACTTCTATAAATGATTATGAGCTTGCTGGGAATGATAAACATGAGAAAATAGTGACTTCTGACTTGAAAGATGATCCACTTGCTAAAATTCTCTGGGACGTTGAACCACAAACTCTCCAATGTGTTTTTCTTGCTATGGCAGTGAGTTTTTTATTCACCTACCAACCTTGGAAATGTCAAAGAAGTTTGATATTCTTTATGCACTTGGTACTTTGAACTGTTGCTTCATTATGGTTAGACAAAGTTATGGTGGGCATAAGGTGTTATTATTATTTGGTCATATCAATGGATTCCTTCCTTTCTAGTTGACAAACATGTTTGGATTGAGATTTTGTTTATCATAATAGTATAGGGGCATTATGGACACTTTCAGTTTTATATATTGTGCTTTCCATAGTTTTTCTAATTATCAATCATATTGGAGCTGTTGTTACTTCTGCAACTTGAATTATATACTAATCTTGTTTTTATCCATAGTGTTAGCTATTTGTTTGATTTGATCATTTAGGCTGTGTGTGTGCGCGTATATATGTATGTTTTGAAGCATGTTAGATTGTTTACTATTTTCAGCATAACTTCCCAAGAACTTTAGAGGCTCTTGTACTGCATGTGCTTTCACCAGTGGGGGCCGAAGTCCTCACTCGGAAATTCGATGAAATGGATCAACAAACTCTTGAGGAAGATCGGTACTTACTCTTGTGCAATATCTTCACAAGTATTTCATGTAATTGCTTGTCTAGAAGATAACAACCAGTTTTCTTGACCATCTCTGTAACTATAGGAATAGATTCTACGAGGTTTTCTACAGTGCATTTGATGACCAATCTGCAGCAATGAATTCAATTCTAAAAGGGAAAGAGGTGTTCACAGAACAGGTAATTGCTTAGCTGTGCTCTAACTTTATTGTGTGGAATTTAATTTTCTGTATTTATCTTAGTATTGTTTTTTTTGAAAAATTTAGTTCTATATTTAGCTACTGTTGCTTGTTGCGAGTTTCAACATTTCTAAGATGATTTTTCATTCATTAGAACTTTTGCCAGTAAGCTAGTCAAACAATTGTATTTCCATACCCTCTCTTGAAACCATGAACCATCTAAAAGCTTACTGAGAAATTGCATCTTTGTCCCCATGGTTCATATAATGTTGACTTGGGTGAAAGAAAGTGAACAATTGTTGATTACTCATCTCTTTTTAGTTTTTTCACTTAGTTCAATGTTACTCCATATTGTTTCCATTGCTACTGCTTTAAATGCCTAGCAAATAGCAATGCTGATGTCATGATAAAAATTTTCACATGCCTTGGATATTTGATCATCCCCTCCCATTTATGGTGACCTCTTGAATAATGTACCGGAGTTTGGACACATTGTTGTGTATTACCATTACATTATATTTAATGTTTTCTTTGGTGGTTCATCATATGACAAAGCTATTTGATTGTTGCAATCTGGGGCTAGACTTATGACTTTTCTTGGATGGAGTAGTGCTAGGATCTCTGAGGTTATTCTCATTCCAGTTACAACTGCTACCAATCTAACCTTGAAAATAATTGGGCATGATAGAGAGGTTGCAAATCATGCCTGTCATCTGTGCCATAACTATTTGGCAATAATTGAGTTATTCCAAGCTTAATAATCAGTATGCATTTCATGCCATATTTTTGCTATTCTAACTTTGTTTCCTGCATTTGGTGCTTTATCACATCCCTTAATATTTTTATATGCTTTCCTTTAACATTAATAACATTCTTTATATTATGTGTATGTCATATTCAATTTGGATAACTGATGATTTTTTTACCAAAGAAACTGTTTTTTATTTCTCAGAATCAATTGATTTTGACAATTTTGACTGTCTTGTTCTGTATTTTTTTGCTCGAGAGTGACAGATTTCCTAAATATACTTTGATGGTGGCATCTTTCTCTTTTCAATAGTCTCTATCCTCATCATTGTTCCTGTGCATGAGTCTCTAGCATTGGTTGCACTGCATGTGCATTGAGACTTTAGTTTCACTTTCATATATGATAGAAAATACATAATTGCGTTAAGAGATTTTTGCTGCTCAGACAAATACATAGTCATTTAATTAAACTAATCAAAACAAATTTTATTAAATGATGAACAACTCAAGGAAATATATGCATAATTTTGAAGCCCGTGGAATTTATTCATTTTGTTTCATTTATTTTCTTTAATTGTATGGCGCAGGCATTTAAAAATGTATTGGATAAATTTGTGGGAGTGAATCTGGAAAGCTGAAAGCTGGGTGTTAGAAGAAATGCTAAAAGCAGTAAACTTCATGGATGAATTGGCCTCACCGGTACCTCCAAAGAGTGAATTGATGCATATTTGAAACTGGAGCTTTTCTTTGTCTGGGTCTGTAGATGCCAAATGAAGTGAAACCTTATGGATGAATTGGCCCCACAGGTACCTCCAAAGATTAAACTGATGCATATTGGAGACTGAAGCTGTTCTTCGTCTGTGCCTGTACTTCTATTTGTCAGTTTACAGTTCAGAAGACGATTATCACTGATTTGAACTGTATTCAGGGCTGTATATACAAGTAACATCAGTTGTATACTGCTATGTGATTAATACGTTGAATTAGCATACCGAAAATCTATTGGGTTGATTCTTTGACCCCACCATTCATGTTTTTCCATAAATTAAAGACTTCTACTTGCCAAACCAGTGTACACAACCAAAATGATGTTCCTTATTTGTGTTGTTTCTACCTGAAAGTCTTCATGTATCACCTGGCTTATATGGGTGAAAAAAAGACGTAATCTTGATTTGAAACAAGTACAGCTCAAAGAGCTGGTTTAGAAGCCTTAGCTGGACAAATTATGATTCATCTCTGCAGCATTGTTCTTTTCCCATTGCTTAGATTAATTTATAAACAGAAATATTAGTAAAATATTTTGTAAAGAGTTTAATACACTTTTTATTAGTTTATTACCTAAAGGAAAATGTTAATTAATACGGAAACATTTTCATAAATCTGTAATCCGTTAAAAGCTTATTATAGTAATTAGTGTAATTCATACAAAGAAAGGAGATTCGAAAAATATAGCATTGTTATCTAAATTACCAATTTAAAGATGACTTTATTAGGTAGCTTAATTGACTTCTTAAATAATACTAGCATTTTTTATATGAAAAAAATGGAACAGCTATTAAAAACGTATGTGCTCTGTATAATCGAGTTAGAAGTTTAATTATGGAGGTCTAGTGAAAGTAATATTCGAAGTAGGTAGACAAAGAATGTCACCGTCCAAGCTAGTGAGTGTTATGTTATCTAAGAATAGCACGAAAAAGAAAGTTGAGGTAATTATTAGCACTGTGGCGAAGAAAAAGATGAAAAAAAGAAGGGATGTTGAGATGAGATTCCGTGGTGGAAGATGACATATGCAAGTATGTGAAATGTTGAGAGATAAAGAGGAGGGAATAGAAGATGCTTTTGGTTTTTCTCCTTTTACTGCACAGAGGGACATGAAAAGAGGGAGTGTCTTTAAGTAGGCAAATGGGATGAATTGTACCTTAACCCTGCAACTAGTGAATATACTTTCTAAAAGCTTGGATATACCATAACACCCACACCTAAATAAACCATAAAACCGACACCACCTCCTTTTGTTAATCCCCATGTTCTTTTCCCTTCCGTGCTCTTGCAGTGAAATTTACTGAGTTTTAGTGACTAGGAACTTTCTTCATTCCTTTTGTTAGCTTGTATATATGCTCACCATGGAACGTGTGTCAAATTATAATATCATAATATTAACTATAGATTACTTACGGTATAGATAGCCAAAAGAATAACTAGTTAGCACACAACGGGAATCCTTTACTTTGGATCAGAAATTTCAAAGAATTCAAAATGTTTAAAATTTAAATTGTTTTGATTTTAATTTTTTTTTATTTTTCAAATGTTTTGTTTGAATAAATCAATTTAAATTTTTTTAATTTTAAATTCTTTGTTTGGATAAGACAATTTAATTTTCTTCATATGTAAAATTTTAATTTTATATTTTAAATATATAAAATTTTAATATTAAACTTTATAGAAAACAAACACAATCTAATTTTGAAATATTAATTAAAAATATTTTCAATTTTTAATAATTTAAAAATATAAAATATTGATAATTTTAACTAGTGTTATTTTGCCTGATCACAACCAATGATGTTTTTAAATTGACATCAACCAAGACTATTTTTTGGTTAACATCAAATATGGTATTTTTTTTGTCAAAGTATGCTGAGAATATTTGTCAACTGATGTCAGTCGGGGACTATTTTTCGGCTAACATTGGTTGAGTCTATTTTTAGCTGATGTTGGCTAGGTTTTTCTTTATCAACGCTGGTTAGGGTTTGTTTGGCCGCACCAGCTAGGTTGACCAAAACTATTTTTAGCCAACATCGGCCTAAAAAATCCTAACAGGCGTTGACAAAAAAATTATCCAACATCAACTAAAATATAGCTTGGTCGATGTCGACTAATAAAACCTACCAGATGTCGGCCAAAAAATCTTTAGTCGAAATTAGCTAAAAAATAGCCCTGACTAATGTCAGACAAAAAATCCTACCCAACATCGGCTATAAAATAGTCTTAGCTGATGTTGACTAAAAAATAGTTTGGACTGATATTGACCAAAAAAACTCTAGTGAATATCGACTGTAAGAACCTAATCGATGTCGGCTAAAAATAGTCATGCCCGATGTCGGTCAAAAATACCTAGTTGGTGTTAGTAGAAAAAATCATAGCCAACATCAACCAAAAAACCTAGCTAATATGGCTAAGAAATAACTCTGGTTGATGTCAGTCAAAAAAACCTAGTTGATGTCAGCAAAAAAAAATCCAATGTCGGCTACGAAAATCTAGTTGACATCAGCCAAAACACCCTAGCTAATATTGGCTAAAAAATAATTTTGGTTGATATTGGTTGGAAAAACCTAGTTGACGTTGGTTGAAAAACCCTAGCAGGTGTCTACTCAAAAGTTAGCCATGACTGACGTTGGCCAAAAAAATCTAGCCAACGTCGACCAAAAAATCATTGGTCAACATCAACTGAAAAAACCTGGATGACAACGGCAAAAAAAATTCTTGGTCGACGTCAACAAAAAATTCCCATGAGTGAGAAAATAACCCTAACCAACATCATCTAAAAAAAATTTTAGCTAACATCGGCAAAAAATAGCTTTGGTTGACATCATACCAAAAAATTCTGACCGAAAAAACCTCGGACAACGTTAGTGAAAAACAACTTATGTCGATGTTGGCTATAAAAACTTTGGTCACCCGTAGTTACGAGTGTTTAATGAGAAAAAGTCGCGAGCAAGAACGTGAGTTAGAATGAACATCTTCGAAAAAAGAATTTCAAATTCTTTATTTTTTGAGAGAATTTGAAATCACATTGTTTTAGTCAATCAAAATGATTCATAAAAATACTAAAAATTAAATCTCCTTTCAAATATTTTATCCAAACAAATTATTTTATCATGAATCCTTTTAAATTCCTTGAAAAAATGAATTCTTCATGTAGCAGAAGAATTCAAGCAAATGAATCATAGTTTCTTATAGAAGAGTTGTTGCTTACATAAGCTATTATATAATAATACAAGTAAGGTTGCCTTAAAAAAAAAATTCTAAGTCAAAATAACGGTTTCTATGCGAGTGGAGAGATAAAATGAGACTCACTAAGAGCTCAAGTATGATATTGCCATTGGAATGAAAATTAATGAATGTTTTTAAATTTTATGTGACACTAAAGTACCTATATTAAAAGAAAATCGAGAATCCAAAATTGAATTCTTGCATTGGCGATATACTTAGAATAAAAAATGCAAATTGTAAAGTGTGTGTGCGTATATCAAACAAATTAAATAATTATAATTATATATATATGTTACTTTTAAAATATATTTTTCATTTTAAAAGAGAGAAATCCTTTTTGAAAAATTATGAACAACCAATTTCTAAACTTCTTTTCTTTGTATACGCGGGGATTTATCAGTTATCATGTTTGGTCGTGTTTAGAATCATAGTTAAACTAAATTAAAGTTGACAAATTGATGGTTCATGCAAAAGCATGATAAATATTTAGAGTACACATTTCTTAGCTGATGTTGAATTGCATTTGTGGATATAGCCAACCAAAGCCTACGGTTTGTGTGCGGCACAAAAGTTGATAAAGGATAGACTGAAAAGAAGGCCAAGTATTGCAATTCAAACTTTCAAGGGTGCATCAAGCATTTTTTTCATAACCGTTGACATTTTTTTTTTTCCTTTTCTCTTTTCCTTTATTTTCTGTATGCTCTTCTTTTTCTCTTTTCCTTTTAATTGATTACCACCTACATGTTCCGGACCACCATAACACTCTGCACAAATATACATACACCGTAAGTTTATTTTTCCTTTTCACTCACGCTTATAAGCTACTAGTAGTTTGCATGTTTTGGAGCGTCGATCTCTTTAGAAAAGGCTCCATTTCTTCAAAACCATATCCGTTTTGCACCCTTCATCCCTCAAAAGAAAAAGTGTCGAGAAAAAAGAATTTCTTGGAATTTGGTTAATGCTCTAGGCAAGCCTCAACATCCCCCAAAGTTGCCAAATCCTAGTTGGTTTAGGAATTTGCAATCTTAGTCCGAAATGGAATGAAAAAAATAAATGAATTTTGCTATGAATGTATACATATGCATGTATGTGTAAATGCTTTATTTCTTGACTTGTCTGTTCGGAATTGTTAGCTTTGAAGGCTTTAATATCTTTGCACCTTTTTCACCTGTACGTAAATTAATTTGCTCATGAATGGGACCCACATAGATCTTATGATAGTAATTACAATTACTCAGTGATCTCATTGACTCACGGGCTACGATTTGGAATTCACAAAAAAGCAGAGCTGAGCTGTCTTGGTCTTGAATATCATTGAATCATTCACGAAAATTCCTTAGTTAAGTTTAACTTAAAATAATGATGTCCTACTTGACCCTTTTGGAGCCAAGTCTTGCATGGCACCATTAGAGACAAAAGCTAGCGACAATGAGGACTTTGGCATTTAGCTGCTAAATCCAAAAATGGCGTCACTTCTAATAGCTTCACAATCTGCATCATTCGCTATATACAAATAATGTTCAAACTGCAAGACAAGTTCCACTATCACAAAGATTTTTTTTTTTGCACTAATTTAGATTATATATAGTAATTAATTCGACCAATTATAGAGGGGACTTTATATCAACAAGGTGGGTTTTTTTTCTTCGGTATTTGACATGTTTACTATATATATGTTGGGTGTATGAATAATGCTAGTAATTTCTAACCCTAAAGCATCTCTCACTCTCTCTTCAACATCAACGCGGGTTGCAGAAAGGGTATTTCAGTCATTTTAAAACTTGCATGTTTGTGAGCTAAAACCCCTTGCCGACATGTGATCGCCTCATTTACGTGATAAAACCTACGCTTATACTTCATCTTAAAAATTTGGAATATTTATATACATCCCATTCGAAAAAAAAATTGAGAATCATGTCTCTACAAGTTTTGCATAGAGTTTGTTCCTCTCGTACAGTTTTTGATATAGTTAATTTTCACTCACTAAATCATTTTAAATTCATAGAAGATCGTATCATTTATTTATTTATCTGTAATCTAGAAACACGTATACATACAGAACTATACACATTTAGCGACTATTTCTCCTAATATTATCGGCATGAAGTGCATCTCCAGTCATGCGTACAACACCTATGACTATTTTTTTTTTTGAACGGCATACAACTATGACTATATAAGTAATTACCGTGGCTTTTATGAAATTCAAGAATATTTGACAGCAATCTGCAGTTTATATATGATCTAAAGCCTTAATTAGCGCATATATAATTGGTAATAACTACATTATATTCACATTCTAATGTCATTAAAGTCCCAACTCTTTGATCTACCGTAGTCGATCGACTGGTGTGTGTATGAAAGAAATAGGGTAACATAAGTTGAGTACATTTAGTAATTGGATAGTTCATCTCAACTAGTTATTGAATATAAGCAAAACAACGCAGTTTTTATATCCTTACCCTAACTAATGCTATTTAAAAGCTTAAAGTAGGTGGGAATGTTTTGGGAGTAAATCTTTTAAAGAAAAGTATAAAATTTAATTAAAATACGTTGAGAATGTAATTAATTATCATATTTTGATCCGTATTATAATTAACTAGTGCAAAATAGACATTTCATGCTTGGACTGGACTTGAAAGTTAACTAAATGTTTTTTTTTTGTAGTGATTTGTTTTAAAAAAATATAACAGCAGTTGGAAGTTTAAATAAAATAATGTAGTAATTTCTAATAATTGAAGATAAAAATGTAAAAAAAAATGGATACGTACCAATTAAATGGGGTTATAGATTAACAACGTATTTATATTAATAATATATCAAAATTAAACTCTTATATATGAAAAGGTTATGGAAAAGTGCTTTAAACTGGTGATTTATTTTATTTTTTTTTATTATGAGAGGAAATAAAGAAACACTAAGGCGCTGACATGCGCAAGAAAGAAACTCCCCTAGCATCAGCAGCTTCCTAATATCCCTTACCAGAGAAACCAAGAACTGGGAGCGAAATTGACCTGTCTGAACAATCTGAACAACAACCATAGAATCCATCTCAAAATTAATTTTGAAACGAAACACTGAACCACACTACCATTGTGGTCCCTAATGATGCCCCCACAAGCAGCACTGCCATTGTGAGAGAGGTGGATTAATAGAATATTTGAAAATGAGATTGACCTGCACCATCACTTGATAATGCAAACCAGAATGAAGTTCAGATTGGTTAGAGAAGACCAATTTATTTCTATTACTCCAAATATAGTAAACCACCACCCCGAAGAAAGATGACCAATCAGCACTATTAGTGTGAATATCTTTGGTAGAAAGTTGAAATGTATCCAGCCATGCATGCCAAGAGAGAAAAACTTAGCCCATTGACTCGACGGAATATAAGTGGACTAAAACTCCCTTACTTCAACACAGTCATGCAGGGTATGCATGATAGATTCAGCTTGGGTGCTACAGCGCGGGCAAGTATCAGAAGGAGCCATATGTCTGTGTTTTCTCTCAGAGTTGCATGGTAAGGAGCCTACCATGGATCTGCTGCTGATTTAAATTAAATTAATAGAGAGGATCACATTTTAATTAAAAATCATACAGTATATCACGCATATAGTAACATCTATCTGAATGTGGCATATACGAAATTAACTTTGTACTATCACTTGTAAGTTCTTTTTCTTTTTCTTTTTAATAATTGCTAATGAATGCACTAACAACATTAAGAAACATTGAATATGTCTGAATAAATATTTTTAATTAATTATAAAGATTAATCTTAAATAGTTTTATATATTTGATGAAATAAATACTTTTCTTTAAATGTTTTACTTTTGTTTCTTTAAATATCAAATAACTGCTGGCAAATGCATCATCAAATCAGATTGCATTACTTACATTAGTTTTCACTCTCACTCAATATTGAACCAGTAATTAAATGGATATTGTACTCATGTCCTAACATGAGCTTCTTTGTATAAAGTTATTAATTAGACCACCGTGGATCTGAAAATTTTACTAATTAATACACATTTCAATTGGGAATAAAAGAAGAAAATATCAAACACAACAATTTTCGCTAGTAGCAAGCTGTGTAGCACCGCATCAAAAGCTGTCAAAGACAAAGATAGGACATGGGTAGTGATCAAAACAAAAGGAACAATCATTATAACCTTGCATGTGACATTTTCTCTGTTTGCACACTGACAAGAAAGGCCTCCCTCGTCGCTCTTCTCAACTCCATTGTGCAATACACATGGAGTCACAATCTTCCTCAGATATTCAAGAGAAAAATTCTATACTTACATCAATGCTCACTTGTACAAATAGAAATTCATAACACCTAACTAATTTCCCTAAAAAAACACCTAACTAATTAATTAGCATTTAATGTACGTATACTTTTATAACAGAAACTAAAAAGAAACAAGAGTTGTACGTTAAGACAACAATGACACAAGGACTTACAGAGGAAAAAGAAAATCGTGACAAAACTAAAACACGTTTTAATGATTAATTCATCAACGAGCTAGGCTCAAACAAAGCATTGTAGTAATCTAAAGGAGTAAAATAAAAATACAAGTTCGTGCAAGGGTACGAGATGAGGCAAATTGAGTTTCCCATTCTTCCCTCTTAGTTTTGGAATCACTTTCTTCTTTGAGTTAACAATTTTCTAGTAATCCCACCCAACATATTGATCCTTCAAAATGTAAGTATCAATCACTTTAGTAACTTCAATTACAAATGTTTTACTTTAATCCTTAATATTTTCAAGGCCATTTTCAACACAAACCTATTTTATCATCAAAGTGTTAGAAACATATTTTTTAACACACTTTCTTCAAATATGTAATTTCTAATTGTATTTTAAAAAAGTGTGTTAAAAGAATGTGCTACTAACATTTCTTATTCTTAAAAAAATGAACTCTTGCAAAATTAAGGATTACGGTAAATATATTGTAAATTTTGGAGTGATCGATGCTTACAAATTGATAGACAAAAAAGGGTATTTACTCACAATTTCCCCAGGATTCGGGGCCAGTGGTTGTCCCAAGGAATCCAAAACCTTGTTGGGGCTTGAAAAGCAAGTTATTATGACTGTGATGGTGCTCGTAGGATTGTTGTTGCTGGTGGCGATGGTTGTACTCTATGCTCCCCGCGGTGAACGTTAGCATATCCTTGACGTCGATGCTAACGTCCACCGCGCTGCCGTTGGTGAGACCGAGAAAGTCCCTCGTGAGACCGTCATTGTTATTATTCTTGAGGCCTCTCATGTTCATGTAGCGTTGATCGGGCGGCAGCGGCACCGTCATCGGCACCGAGTCGAGCTGAGTTGTCACGGCTCCTAACTCCGCCATGCTGAGCTGAGTCATGAGAGTGGGGCCCGTGATGGCGGCGGCACCGACGGTCGCGGCCTTCTGCAGCAGCGCAGTGGCTGAGAGGTGTGCTGACGTGGCAGCGTTGGAGTGGGGTTGTGTTCTCACGTGGAGGTCACGGTAGGGTGAGGTTATTATTCTCTTGTTGGGTTGCTGATGATGATGAAGTAATGAAGAGGAAATGTTGTTGTTGTTGTTGGTGCTGGTGTTGGGGATGTGGAAGTTGTGAGATTCAGGTTTGATGTTGTTATTGTGGAGAGTGGTGAGGTTGCTAGGGTTAGGGTTTGGGTCCCAGGGATTGATGAAGTTGATGTTGTTATTGTTGTTGCGTTGTTGGGTTGGGAGAAGGAAGAGGGAGTGAACTAATGGATTTGTGGTGGTGTTGGTGGCTAATTGGTTTGCTGAGAGTCTTGCACTTTCTTCAGCCAATGCATCACAGAATGCTCTGTGAGTTATGAAGCTGTCCTTCCTGCAGTTTTCACACAAATAATACAAATAACCAGCACTGCACAAGACAAGGCTAGAAATATTCCTACATGTATATTAGGGCATTAGAAAAAAAAAACTAATAAAGTTATAAAAAGACAAAAATTAACAATAGTGAACTGAGAAAAGAAAAAACGAGAGACCGTGACTTTCAATGTTTTAACTAATATTTCTAACAAAACTAATAAATTAATATTTTTTATAAAAAAATACCAATTACCTCCTATTTTATATGTGCTTATATTAAAAAAAGAATTTTATTAATAATTTTGAACAACTAAAAATATTTTTTTTTATCAAAAGATAAAGCATTCGTTACATTAGTAATATATAAGTTAAATATAATAAAAAATAAGGTAGTAATATTAACAAAACCTTTAAAAGGGTTTTATTAATTATTTGTTTAAATTTTTTTGGGGGGGTGTTGTCTGAGTTTCGGAAACTATGAAGTGTTCATCATGGATGTAAATGTGAAGTTTGCAAAACCGAAGGAGGACTTATTACGTCGTCCTTGTAGGATGTGCCCCGTTTGCAAAAAGGTGGGGGAAATCATGCATGGGAGAGGGGGTAATAGTCCATACACGGATTGAAGTGTAAAAGGCTTGGAACTCATGGGACATGAATTATGTCACAGGGTCAAATTTAAAGTAGGAGAGAGGAAAAGAAATGAATGACAATTGATGGATATATATGATGACCTTGTGCTTTATGCATGCAGATAAAAAAAATTATTGGAAAAGACTTAAATAATGTTAGTAGTATTTTTTAATTAAAATTGAAATCTTATTTTGATACTTACCTTCAATTTTAATTATTAAAGCAAAATGTAATAATACATTTTAATTCGAAAATATCTAAATATTGTCCAAAATTTTATGTATATTGACTGAAAATGTGGATAGATTATCGGCAATGTCGTCATGATGGCGGAAGTCTTGGGAAACTAGAGCTCATGCACGTCTCAAAGATCCATGAAATGGAAATGAACCCCATGTATCCACTGATGATGGTATAGGAAAGCAACTTAGCATATCAGATTTTTTTGCAGATTTATCAGATTTCACAATGATGAAAGTTCAGAGAAAAATGGCTAAATAAAATAAAATTTAAGAAAAAAAGTAAGAAATCATCACAAATTTTAGAACAATATTAATTATACTTCTTTTACTTTTCAGTAGACAAAAATAGATCTCCATCATTTTCATAGAGACTGCAGCCACTCCATATACGCACATATGTGCATATATAATAGAGCGAGTAGAAGTCTAGAGAACAATTGAGCACTCTCTGACACCCTTGAAATTTTTGTATAGCCTAAAACCCTATGAATTGAAGACTTCAAATTTTTTTGGACATAATGTAAAAATGGTACATATCATACCCTTCATGTGCTGACATGCATGTGCATGCATCATGAGGTTAAAAAAAAATGCTATTGAGTCACAGATAAAACAGTAGAATTTTAGACATATAAAAACAAAAGATGTGTGGATTGTGTCTTATGTTTTTGTTGTTAATTGCCGCACATTCATTTGGCAGTTTTAGGATTCAAAAACAGGTAAAGTTTCAGTCACTCTTGCAAATTGACACTTGTATATATATATTAGCTGTGTCCACTTTCATGCAACCTGCCATAACACTTGAACATTTAAAGCACAAGGTAAATTCCAGGGCGAAATCGAGCTTACCGTTCTAATGCAAGAACAAATTATCCACTGAGAAAAAAATCAAGAGAAACCCTTTTGATATATAAACTAGAATTGACATAAATCAAGTAATATATTAGCACATATTAAAATTGCTAAGATAATATACCTGGAAAAAAGGGTTCCACAATCACATCTATATTCTCTAGTACCACAGGTTTTGGAGTGAGCTTTCCAATCTGACTGAACAGCATAGATCTTTGAGCACTTTTCACATTTCCACTTCTTCTCTCCATGTTTTCTGCAATAGTGTTTCTTAATTCCTGTGAGGTCCCCCAAAGCCCTTGAAGGGTTGTGGTGAACGCATGAAGGCTCAGGGCAAACATATGCCTTCTTTTTCACGTCTTTGTTGCTCCTTTGCTTCAGCTTCCATGGGAGGTTATGCCCTCTCCTATGAAGCTGAAGGTTCTGATCTCTCTGGAAACCCTTGTTGCAGATCTCACACACAAATCTATTGGTAGCTAGAAGAGTCTTCGGTGACAAAGCAATCACTTCAGCATCTGGGTCTGAAACATGTCAAAAATTAAATTAGAAAAATAATTAACCTAACTAGCACAATAATTAATTACACATCAATTGAACAATTTCTTTTTAATCCGTGAAAAATAAAAGCATAAGTCAGGAGATTTATATCAAGTCACATGTGTTAATCAATTAAGTTAGATCAACTTAATCAAATGAAGGAATATAAATAAATATGTTACATACATATTAATTATATATATATATATATATAATCTAAAGTTCTAATTAAACTCCAAAGAGTTTATGAATGATAATAAGTTAATTAATTACCAGGGTTTCCAGGGAGGTTTCTCTTTTTCTTGATCTTTTGAGGTTGTTGTGGAGAAATGGTTGTTGTGACAACGTGATTGAGTCCAGTGATTCTTGTACCACAGGAGACAGTGGCCTCTTCGGACCAGGAATTGGAATTGGACATAACTGCAGGGAACATTGCCTTTGAAGAGAGAAAAACTCCAAGTTGGAGGAAAAAAGAGAAAGAGAAGGAAAAGCAAAGATACGATATTCTAATGTCTCGGTTTGT
Organism: Glycine max; assembly: GCF_000004515.6. NCBI lineage: Eukaryota > Viridiplantae > Streptophyta > Magnoliopsida > Fabales > Fabaceae > Glycine > Glycine max. Next base: position 2,577,088 of record NC_038246.2, on the reverse strand, counting down.
TTGTTTGTTAACAAACCGTAGCTATATATTTATTAGCTTGGTTTTGTGATGGCTACTTTTTGCACCTTTGGAGAACCAAAGAAATGCAAAAACAAAAAATCCTAGCTCGGGACACGACTAATAATTATATGCTGAACCTAGCTAGTGAACTGGTGGCACAGACACAGACAGAGAAAAGGCATCATTTGCTTTGTGGTAAAAGAAAAAATAATAATAATAGAAAAAAGCTAAAATAAATAATTATTTAATCTCGTGAAGAGAGGAGATGATGATGATGATGGTAGGTTATTTTTCATGTCACTGTCTAAGCTATGGATCATTGTTTGTCTGAGCTAACTCTGAACAACTATTTTAGATATGCACATCTCTCTTTCCAATCTCTATGTGTGTGTGTTTATCTATGTAGAATTATGTTCATCACAATAGAATCCACTATATATGCTGCCACCCAACAACCATTGAAAAACTGAAGATATTAATAATTTCCTCAACAAAATAACTGGGTATTTGTAGAGAGAAGGTGATAATGACAGTAGCAGATTAAGAAGGAATAATGGCAAATTGTAAAACATATTAAGAAAAAAAATAACTAAAAAAAATATTTAGTTTGAAAAAGAAGGCAAGGGGACTAAAAAAGGCCAAGTCTTCAGAGAGAAAAAGATGGATGTGGATGACGGTGTGACCGGGCAAAGACCAGGAAGTATCCTAACTTGTTGACGTACTGGTAAAATTATTCCCCTTTTACTTTTCTATTTTTTAATAAAGGAATAAATCTTTATTTTAACAGGGTTATATTATTTTCTATAATTATTTTTAATCACATAATTTTATTTTATAGTTTATATATATATATATATATATATATCTTTTTCCTAGGTATAAAAAAGTGTTATATATTAGTTTTCTTTTTGGGAGGATCTGATGGCACTTTCTGGCTTTTCTTTTTGTTAAGTGATAAACACCCAAATCTCAAAAGGTCCTCGGAATGATATTAAAATAGAGGCATTGCTCATCAACTGGCTCAAGCTAATAAAAAAAATAATAGCAGAAGGAGAAGCTAGATAAAGCTTGTGAAAGGCATGCATATGTTGGGAAGGATAACCCCACAACTAACATGATTGATTCACTGATTGACGTTAACAGTGCATGTAATAATCTGGCCATTATATATCATAGTTCGCATAAGTTAAAAATAATACAAAGGGACTAATCCAGAAGTCAGGCAAAGGAACTGAAAAATTAATTAATAATGAATATTAATTAAAATTTAAACTACAATTGATTAACAATTTAAATGTAACATATCTTTTATTTTAGTCAGTGTAACCCCATTTTTTTTATATCATAAAATTCATTAATAATAAAATCGATATCACAATTTTCAACAATGTAATCAAACAATTAATTAAAAATTCATTCTTCATCTTATTACTGAGTCTATTCTTTACAATCTTCATAACTGAAAATGATTTTTAAGCCGTGACATTTAAAACAGAAAAAATCAATACCAAAACGAATTAGACAATTCAAATATTCTAAACACCATATATATTTTTAAAAATGTGCAGCAGAGAAAAATCGAGTATTTGACAAATGAGAAAGCAATAGTATACTTGAAGAAGGGAAGCAATTGGCAAAAAGAAAAATTTGCAGTGTTCTACGTTATAAAAAAAAATAATTATAAAAGTTAATAATATCTTTTTTAAGTGTATCTAATATTTACTTTTAAAAAAGAAAGATTGAGTACAACAAATTCTTGATACATATCTTTTACAAAATCTATTATTATAATTATATTTTTTGAATATATATATATATATATATATATATATATATATATATATATATGTATATGTATATGTATATGTATATGTATGTATGTTAATTGTATTTGGAAAGGAGGGGGTGAAGCCCATGCTTGCCCCCGTACGTCAGTCTCTAATAATACAGGCATTCGTTTTGTTTAATTAATTAATTTGTTTACGTGAAATTAAATAACAAATGACAATTGATCAGGCCTGTTTATATAGTGAATTTCAAATTCCTTGAAGCATAAAAAACTTCGTTAACTAGATGACGTAGCTTTTCTGCCAATTTTATGGATTTGTAAAATTAATAATAGAAGTTGATTTAGCATAAAGTTTAAACCCCGTGTATAATATAATATAAAATGTATGACAATGAAAAAAGAACTAATATATATAATGTACGTGTAAGTATATTCAGATATTATTTTAAAGCTCTCATGGTCTTACACCTTTTTTATGATATATACAATAATTCATAACTCATCAAAATAGCATGTTCTCTCGATCGATGATGTAATATATACTTTCCTCAAGCTTATTATTGGGTTCGTGGAATGTAATATCAAATAATTGTTCTACTCCATTATAGTTTTGAGGATTTTCTGCCACACTATCTTTCAGTGTTATTCTCTTACATCCTAGTTTGTAGAGAAAGTGCTCTAACAAACCCCACCAAGGAGATAGAATTTACAAAGGTTTCTTCTTTTCTTCTTTCCTCACTCTTTATTCCAAACCCAAATCTAAAGCTACGGAAGGAAAACACTTATTGTCCATTTTAGCCATTTCATTAATTAAAATCAGCTAAGGTTTGGTGTTTAAACTTGCATTGGCTTAAAGGTCAAAATAGTCTTTGTGGGCATAAACATTGGCATTCGCTAACTTTAGGGGCCATGCGTGGGCTACTTCCATAGAAGCAGCCATGCAAAACAATTCCAAGAACCTTAGGCGTGTATGAAATAGGGACCCATCAGAAATTAGATCTTTGTGACTACAGCCGTCCAGTTTCAGTTTTTTTCTTCGTGTATACATTTATAATTAGTTTGGAATCCAATGTAGGTTCTTTATATATTTAGCCTCGATTAATATTAATTAGTCTCTCTGAGGAAGATATGAGGATTACATTTACATATATGCTGAAGTAATTCACTTTGGACAAAAGACTCGCAGTATGTTTTTCCCTTAAACTGAAAGGGTTAATTAATTGTGTGCATTATATATACCAAACACAATCCCAAGAACATCCACTTAGTATGTTTTAGTTTTACTTAAAATTAAAAGAAAGTAGCTAGGAAAAGGTCAGTTGAAAAAAAAGAGTGAAAAGTAAAGCCACACACGCATTCCTAGATCCGCGCACACTCAATCATGTATGGACATGCATGCCATATACATATAACATATTGAAGAGTAACTGAGAATTACTTTATGAATGGTGCACGATTCCAAATAATATGACGTTTTTATATGATGAGAGCATATATCGCATGTATGAATTGAATCTTCCCAAGTCGACCGGTTAATAATAGATATATATTCTGTTTCCTCTCTAAGTGATTGATGCACACATTTGAGGGTTATGATAACAATCTCATTATAGTGTTTCAGTGCTTCTTGGTTTTCTAATTTGATCTAATTCTCTCTTACAATATATTCCTGTTACCGTGTGCTTCTGAAATATTCTGCATGCACAGAGAGAGAGAGATGCATCATATTACTATTGATGATGAGTGGAAAAGAATACCTCATCTCCATGCGGGCCAGACACTATTCACGGGTTCTTCTATTACTAGATTCTCGCATCATCGCATACGAAAACTTCTACCTAGCTCCTTACGTTCCCACCAAGGCTTCCATAAAAATAATAAATGATAATAAGGATATATTTTGTAATTTAATGAATTCATTTAGCAGTAAAATTATATCATTTACCTTAATTTCCTTTGAAAAAAAATATCATTATCAGTTTGTTGGAAAAACTCAAACTTTTTCGCTTGGTGAAGTTTAAGATAGACACTTAGTAAGTAATTAAAGGTAGTAATGAGAGCATACTATTATATCCAATATGGAGATTCTTCCACTATACAAAATGATAGTAGGGTTACAAAGATGTGTTTACAAAATTGACTCACTCTATGGTGGTTTACTCAAACTTGAGGATAGAGACTTCCCAAGCTATTTATCTTCTCTCTCAAAGAGGTTCTCTAACTTTCTAACTTTCTCACTCTAAGAAGTGGATTCACTCTTGTCTTGGATGGTTAGGAATGAAGGTTCCTAACCTTATTTATATTACTCCACCTCCACAATGAATGGTGGAGATTAATTCTCTAGAATGCTCCACACATTCTAGGAGTCTCTACTCCCTTCTATATTCTCCATACTCTTCCATAAGGTTCCAGAAGGTTCCACAAATCTCTAGAATATTTCAAAGGTTTCCACATCCTTTTACAAGTTTTTAGAGAGTTTTACACTACTCTAGAGTTCTCTAGGACGTTTTTAAAAAATTCTATACTTTTCTAAAAAATTCTAGAATTTTCTGAAACCTCTTCAATTAAGGAGTGATCCAAACAAATTGAACCACGACTATAAAAAAAAAAAAAAAAGATACGACTCTCCCATGAGGTGGTAGGTGCAGTGTGTGATCATCGAAAAGAGTTTTACTAGCTAGAGACTCACGGTGGGTTTTAGTGTTCACATTTGTATTTCAAAAGATCTAAAGTCAAAAGTTCTAGAATTCTTAATAAAATTATAGAGTGGATGTGAATCTAAGACGGTCAAGTAAGATCACCCTTATTTATTGGATATAATTGAGTCAAATGTTCAAGACCAAATCACTCTATGTTGAAGAATGTTTTCAAGTCTAAGGTTAGAAGCCCAAATGTCTTATTATGATTGTCTTACCCATTATTATAATCAGTCAATTTACTCAGCCGGACAATCCAAAGCCTCTTAAGGACTTGAAAGGAGTGAGTGCTTGTTATGCTCAATGGTCGGATGGTCCAAAACAAAAGGAACACTTATATTAACATGACCAAAATAAGGATAATATTTGAGACGATGGACAAGGTATAAGCTTGGTTTGGAGAGGTATTTGATTTATGTTTAGTTCAAAGCCTTGAAGCTACTCTATGTAGCTTATATGTTCATCTTTGATTTGATATGAAAATTACATCATATGTACGTTTTTTAATGTTCATCTAAACTCTGTAAATCGATACTCACAAATGTATTAAGTGAAAGTGTAAGGGCCTAAGGGGGAGTAATTTTAATCACACAACCCAATATCAAAATTAGATTTTAATGAAATAATTTTGATCATATATATAATTTATTGTTAAAATTAACTTTTTTCACCTTATACATACACATACACCTGAATGAATTTGTTCTTTATTTATAAAATTTTGAATAACTTCTGTAAGTGGACAGATCTAATTCAAGAAATTTCATAGAAGACGTTAAAGAATTTCCTAATTTAAGGTGAAAAACTTGAGAGAGAAAGAAAAAGATGAGAGACAAGTGATTGGTTTAATTGATGATGTAGTGTGATAAAAAAAAAAAAAAGAGAGTTATTGATTGGGAGTTTAAAATTTTTAATTGTAAAAATATAATAACTCTTTCCTGACAAACACAACCTGCCAACTTGCCGTTATTGCCTTCATTTATTTCTTTCCCTTCCTTTAATGGTTATCCCTTTTTTTCTTGTAAATATGTTTTGGGTTGCCGATTTTAAGCGTTATCTTCGTTCCTTCACTGTCATTATAGAGCCTAAGTTAGGAAATTTGCAAGGCCCAATTAGTCAATGGTTATGGATAGATAGATACAAGGCCCTCCCAACCTCATAGAAGGCCTTGTTGGTGTAAATGATTGACTATTCGGGTTATGGGTCCCTAATTCTCAAGCAGTCCCAAGTTGGCTGGCGTTTCTCAACGTCCTGTAAAATGTGGGCAAAATGATGGTCACGAAAAGGAAATTTGAAAGTAGAAAAGAAATGAAGGTCACGTACTGTTCCAATAAAATATGCCTATACAACCAATATGGAGAATAAAACTTGAGTGACTAACTTGGTTTTGCTATCTTTTTCAACATCATGTGGGCTCATATTGGTTGAATTTAAATTCAAAGGAAAAAGAAAAGTAGTTTTAATGAATGAAATAATCCCATGTTTTTGACCCGAGTTGTGCTTCATACGAATTGACCTGAGTTAGCATGACATCCTTGACTATTTAACATACTCAAAGAATTGAACTTTACGATCAAAACGGCAATAATATTTGTCGGGTGACTGGAATTTACCCGTTCACACTGTTCAATTGGAAGAGGAGTTAAATAATTTATGTAATAAACTTTTAGATACTTGAAGGTCCAAACAAAGTTCTTTTCTACCAAAGGCATTTGGAATAAAATTAGGAAAAACTTTGGAGTCTACATCCACCAAATAAATGTAATAACCAATTAACGATAAGTGCTAAATAAATATTTCACTTAATTATATTAAAAATATGTATCGTAATTTTTTATTTTTTTTTGCAAAAGCCCTTAAGCGAGACTGATCATTAATTATTTTAAGCTTAAATAATCTTTGGTCTCTATAAAATAGGAGATTTTTTTTAAATTTTAATCATTTAAATTTTTTGTTTTGATTTTACTCCTTTAAAGATTTTTGTTAATCCCTTTGGTTAAATAACATCATTAAGTGATAATGTCACATTGACATTGAAAATCCATCAACTTATCAGTCATCAAGAAAACTATAAGCATTAAAGTAACTTTTATTATTATGAAATTATAGTAACTTTTATTATTATGAAATTATGTATTTTTTAAAAGTTTATAATTTTATTTTAAAAAAATGAATCCACCCCTGATTGTAAATAAAAAAAATTGGGAGTATTTGTGACTATGAATACTATTTTCATGAACATGTTTGATTGATATTTAATAATTTTGGATAATTTTAACATTTATTTAATTAAATAATTGAAAAATAAAAATGAAAGAAGAATTGTAAAAGAAAGAAGTAGAGATAAGTAACAATTATTATTATAGAAAATAATTTATATTTCCATGAGAATGCAGGATATTTATTATCATTAAAATAGGAAGGGAGACTAATATGATTATGAACAATGAGGGAGTGTAGTTGCCCATGATTGTTGGAGGAATGATTGCGAACAGTATCTGTCAAATAACGCTGCAGTGGAAATGACTCATGCATGCTGTGTTGCTGTTTGTTGTTCTAAAACCCCAATTTGTTAATGCTTGGAACAACATGCACAAGGATTGGTTGCTTTCAATTTTTAAGACAGAGTAAGGATCAATCATTTTCTTCCAGAGACGGTCATCACAGTACAAAATATTCGTACGCACTTTGATGAATTGAATGAAGTACGATTTAGCCTCTGCCAAATGGTTTAGTCATTAATGATAGTAGAATAATGGAGATATAAGATTGGTAAAGGATAAAATGAAAGAGGAATAGATAACAAGTTTGAATTTTTTGCTAACAAAATTATCAAATTAACAATTAATATTTGCAGATAAAAAAAAAAATAGTAGACTCATAAGCCACCGAGATACATCGGCTCCTAAAATAATGTGACTAGTAATTGAGTTAGAATTCAATTCTGATTATCTGGACTGAACAATGAATTACAAGGGTCTCTAGCTCTAACTAATTGATATAATTAAATAGAATTAGTTCCTTCTCTATAGTTGGCTAATAAAGTCTATGTCTATAACAGTCTATAGTATGGTTTTGCAACTCTGCATCAGCACAACAACCTCACCCTCACCTGTGATACAACAGAATTAAGTTACCTCTGCAAATTGTGCTTGAGAAGGAGGAAATTACTAGCATTGTTAGCCATCTTGAAATTAACGTCACTTCATTTTGAGAAATTAATTAGTTTTCACAAAGGCCATCAATGTTTGTCGTATATTCTTTGTCACTTTTTATTCGCAATTTTAATACTAAAGACTGTTGCTCCATCTGTTTCTTACATTAGCAGCTTGTCACAGTTAGAAATGGGAGAGGCCATTGAATTCCACGTTGCAGGTTTAGCTACAAAGTTTTACAGATATATAATTCAATACTCGGGCAGATTTCTGTTTTTTTTTTTTTTAAATATTATTAGGTAACTACATTTTGATGATGCACCACAAATAACTGAAAGCATGTCCTATTTCGTAAAAGGCTTGACTTGTCACTCGTGTTTCAAATTCAACAGCCTACAAATAATGATTTGACACAAATTATAACGACTTTCAAGAAAAAATACTTTATAACAATATTATCGTTAGAAAAAAAAAGTTCAACATCCTTGTTTTTTCATGAAAAGCTAAAAGATAATATTACTTAAATGTAGTTCAAAGGCCTGAACAACCAAACAACTGAGCACAAATAGAATTCTAAGCCCGAAATTTTCCTGCATTTCTAAAGTTGTTTCCTGCACTCTTTTTGGAAAGATTTTTTGACCTTCTGAATTGGTCATTTCAAAAGTAAAAAAGGGTGTACTTTCTCAAATATAACTTTACATTTCGGGTTGGTCATTGCAAAAGGTAAAAGGGGAGTAAAAAAAAAACAATTTTGGAAAGTGCAGGAAACAATAACCCAACATTGTTGAGAAAGGACTGACGACAAGTGCTTCAATTTTGCATGAGTCCAGAAGAATAAGAAATCTTTGATGTACCCAATAACATGAGCTAGCAGAAATATTTTTTTCAGCAATATTTTTGAAACTAAATATTTATTAATATATCTAATGAGTGTTTTTATTAATATCGTAGGAGTTTTCATTAATATCGTAGGAGTATTTATTAATATCGTAGGAGTTTTCATTCAGTGAGAATGTTTTAGATTTTATTTATAAATTAACATTTTTTCTTAAAAAATTATCAATAGTTAAAAATAATTTTGTATCACAATATACTTTGTTTATCATATATAAAAAATTATAATTTATATATTAAAAACTATACATTTATTAAATTTTTAATTATAATTTTAATTTATGTATTTAAAAATATTTATTTATTATAAATTTTAGTTATATAAAATTAACATTCTCTTATTTATTATATAGACTAAAATACTTGTAGTATTTTATTAATTTTATAAAAGTTGAAAAATAAAATTGAGTTAAGATTCCGGTTTTCTTTCTCTCCTTGACTGCACAGAATCCTCATCTAAGCATTTCGTCCAACGATTACAATTTTCTGTGTGAATGTGTGGAAGGTTAAATTGCACCGAATCTGGTTTCTATCTAGCTATGCATAGTGATACGGCAGATGTTAGTGGCAGATTTAATTTAGCTATTAATTTGAGTTGTTAATGAATTGGACTCAGACACAATGTGTGTTTGTTTTAACGTTTGTACACTTTTCGACACAATTCAACGTGATTACGGAATTTTAAATGGAAAAATAGCTATAATTGGACTTTTCACACATTCACAGTTAGAGAATTTCGGACTATTAAATGAAGACGAGAAGTTCAGATACCGAATGCATGCTTTAAATTCGATTTACCGAAATAAAATACTCCATAACTATCTTATTATATTTTGATAACTGCATGAATGTGTGCGAAAACCAACTGCACTTTTGAGATATAGTTTTTTCCGGCATTGAAGCTTGAAATCTCAAATGTTAATAAGCTAATAACCACACACTACTCATCTTGAAGTCTGCAAATGATTTTTTTTTTTTACGAGAAATGAGCCATTAACATGTGGTGACTAATAATGAAACCTAAGTACATAGTACTTATAATGTAACATCATCCATAAAAGAGTCCACTGTGGTCTCTCTCTCTCTAGTTTCTGACCAAATGGCTAAGGATATACACACAAATTTTAGGAGGGGATAAAAAAACAAACCGACAACCTTAACCACCAGGTGGCTCTTGATCTTCAGTTACTATTGTTCGAGAACAGCTACTTCTTGTCCATTCTACATTCATTGAGGTAATAAACAAATTACCTACAACAATCAATAACATATCTGGGTTGATATGATGCATTAGCACTACTGATATTTTGAAATAATTAGACCTTGACAGATTCATATCAACTACACATACATAGGTACATGAAGGGGGTTTAAAAAATTGAACCTTGGCGTATATAGTGATCGCTATCACTACCAAATACTCTTATCCAAGCACCAGCAGCAACCTACCTCATCAAACTATTGAAGTGAGAGAAGTGAGAATCCGGGGTTTCACCATGTGCTACAAAAGGACATATAATAGAGTTAGCTAGAATTATAAACACCAAAGATTATAGCATTATATAATATGACTCCACCGTATGCGCCTCCTTTATAATTGACTTTGGCAGGTCTTGAAGTCTTGAACCTAGTAGTGAACGGAATGGAAAGGGTTAAATGATTCAGTGGGGCACTTAATGACTTGAATCCAAAAGATCAAGTTGATTGGCCAACACTTTGATAACATCTTCATCTTTATCTTCAGCAGTTGGAATATCTAATCGACCCTCAAATTTCTCACTAAACAATAGTTCTTCCCAAAACTCTTCATCAAGTACTCTATCCAGCCTCTCTTGTGATTCTAGTGCCTCAGGTCCTACCTCCCGGTCTATCCCTCCCTTTCCAAAACCTTGCATTTCCCTAGCTAACATTTCCAACTCTGATTCTCCAAATTCTAAAGCCTCAACTTTAACACTGCTTGATTCTCCAAACCCTCTAGCTCCTTGCTCAATTTGCCTTCTCTTTTTGGTGAAAGCTTCTTCAAGCTCCTTACTCTTCTCTTTCTGTAGGAGTTGGTGTATGAAGGTTGGATTTTTTATAGCTCTAGCTAAGAATGCCATCATCTGTTTCTGCTTGATTTCTGTCCCTTGTAACCTTTGCTCCATCTCCTGAATGTACATTCTGGCTTTCTGTTGCTGCTTTCTTAGATTCACAAGCTCCATCAGCAACACCAGCTTGTCATGCCTCAAACGATCAATCTCCTTGTCTAAGTCAAAACGTCCAACCTCAACACAGTGGTGACCTTGTGTTAGTTGGGAAGGTGCCTTCCTTCTCCTTATGTTTCTTAACAAGTGCCTGTGCCCTCTGATGAATCCTTCATTTGCAAACTCCCATTTGTCTGGATCAATTTTTCTAAAACCCTGGAAAATTGAACACCACAATCAATATGCAAAACATTAAATTTGAACAAGCTAAGAATAATTTGGAATTGTAATTGCAATAATAAACAACTTTAATTATTCAAGATACAACAAAAAATTTACAAAAGCAAGCAGAAGGGGGTTAATTGTCATTCAAAGGGAAAATAGAACTGGTTTCTTTGTTAATTTGTCTTCACAAGCAAAATCTTAAAGCACATAGACATTAAAAATGAAGATATAAGGTGGGTTGGATGGTTAAGGAAGAAGGAAACAGGAAAAATGTTGTAAGTTCAATCTCCTCTGCTAACAAAAACTAATATTTTCCGATTGAAAAAAACATAGACATTAAATATTGAAGGAAAATTAATTGAATTGAAAAGATTGTGATAAGATAATACATACATAAGTGTTTAGTTGCCTGACAAAGCTTGAGAAATTGTTGTGCTTGAAGTATCTGGGAAGAAGACTTGTAGAGAAGGTATTTGGATCCCAAACCACAAAGCTTGTGCCATCTCTGCTCCAAGAAACTACATGATTGGTAACAGGATCATCCACAACATCAAAAGTTTTGGTCAGGAATGGCGGGGGTCCCGTGTCATGAAGTCCTTCAATTGGCTTTGCTGGAAATTCACCACCTAATTGATATGATGATGATGGTGATGATTCTAAGTATTCTTCTTTCACTTGATACATATAATTCATTCTTGAATATTTTTTTGGATTAACTTGATGGGTTTGTGGCAATGATACGTGAATTTTGTTATTTTTGCTTCTAATGTAGATTGGTAACTTTATTGCAGCGTGATTAATTCAGTGAGGAAACTAGCTAGCACATAACCAAATTGGACAGCATAGAGTAGGAAATTGAACAGTATTAAAAGGGAAGCATGAATGGGGAGGGAAGAAGAAGGGAGAAAAAGTGTGAAGATTATAGAAAGGAGAAACACTACGGCATAATCAAAACGAGGCTGAAGAGAAAGATCATGAACGAACATGAAGAAAAAAGGTGAATAATTGAAGTTTATTTTTTCCGGATAAGAAATTGCGAGAAGGAAAGTCGTTTATGTCGTTAGAAAGAGTTGGTTGTCTCTCGTGCCCAAATCCACCAAGCAACATTAACTGAACTGTGAAGTGAAGGGCCTTAGGGGGATTATATCTATAGGAGAAAATTTTGGAGTATAGGGATAAAAAATAATTGATTAGAAAGTTCTAGATTTCTTGGAAGCACATTCACTTTGTTTTTGGCCCCTTCCTCGTGAAGCAATTGGATGATGCCATGATGGGATAGCAAGAGTGGGTGGGCCATTGGTTTGGAAAATTCTGGAAGCTATAGAAGCAAGCATGGAGGGATTTGGATTTGGTTGTCACACTGATTTTAGAATGAATAAATTATGTTGGTAAGAGTATATCTATGTCATGTTTATTCATGGTCTTGATAAAGATTATTTTTTATCAATCAATATTAATATCATAATTAGAAAAAGAATATTAATATTTGATAGTTGGTTGTGGACTTGTGGCTACATGCCTGATTGGTAGGAGGAAAACTAATTCATGATTTCATGAGACGAAAAACATATAACAGTATTTCCGTACAATTCTATACGCAATATATAATGAGCTCAAGTCAGATATTTTAAGATCACACAGCTAAAAAGTGTAAACAAAACTCTGCCGAGGCAATTGTAACCATTTATTTGTGGGTGAAGAGTGTGCAAGTGGGCATCATAGTGCTTAGTGCATGCAGTCCATACTCCCGGATGTGAGTGAAATAGTCAGCATATTGAAATATTATACTAAGAACTAGAAGCATCTTGCTTTGGGTTCCCAGACCCACCCACAACTACTACATGCAACTTGAATTTCTTTAATCTTAAAACGATAAGAATAACTCGTCACGATCGAGAAGCTACAACAGGTCAAGGTCCTAAATTAATGACGAGTAAAATTAGATAAGATGGCTGTATCGGATACAAGTTCTATAATATTCTGGAATGTACTAGATTTTTGTATTTTGTATTTGTGTGATATGACATTTTATTTTTAATTTGGTACACAAATTATTGTTGGTTCTCCTTTCCCTTGTTAATGATAATTTCCTGTTTTCTTTTGCCTTTGCCACGGCGTTGTAGTTTTCGTCTTTGGGACCTGCTGTCCTCCACATCACATGTGACAAAACATTTGCACGTCAAGTTGCACCATGTCTTAATTACAATTGAAGCTCGTTTGTTCATTAATTATGATCATGAAGTGGATGAGAAGAAAGGTTAATCAATGGATTCATGTCACACGCGAATGTACGTATAAATAATAGTATCTTATATATATTAATTAACGGATTTAACCATCTAATAAGAATGTTAGGCTTTTTTTTTTTTTTGACGTCTTGGGTTTAGTCCTGGAAAGTGGAAACTGAAATTTCCATGATGATTATTAGTCCGTGTAGCTTTTGTTGCCTAATTTGCTGGATTATACTTATACACATCTTTATTCTAAAAAAGTGGGTATAAATATACGTATCGTGTTAACTTATTTGAACCGTGTTAACATCTCCTTTTACATAAAAAAATAAATAAATATAAAATCCAAATAACCTAAACTTGTTTGACTCACTTAAGCTGTAAGATAGGAACATTTGTGCTTCAACGATGGCTACCACTATCCGATGCTGGGGGTATTGATCCTCTCTCCATATATATGTTTGTACTTTGCAGCATGGCCTCCCAACAAGGTTCAGTTTTACTTTTCAGTGGCAATATATTCATTGCTTTTCAATGTGGAATTCGGGCGTTCTCCATGGTTTGTGCATATGTCAATGTGTTCTAATTTTCCCCCCCTTAAGAAATTGCATATATGCACATTTGTCAATTGTCGTCTATATATCTTTTTAGATGACAGGTTATTCTTAATTGAATGCATATCGAAAGAGGCCAAAAAGATTTTATCCACACAAAAAATATTGGCTTAATTGTAAAATTTGTTCTTCTAATTTGCCTATTTATCTTAATCTTGGTTTTAACCGGTTAAATTTTAAAAACTATAAAGTTAATTAATATTTTCTTAAAAAATAAAAACTTAAAAAATTACTTAAAAAAAAAATTAGAACGGTGATCTTTAAAGTAAGAAAAATGTTTTTTTATCACTACACCCTCATTTGAATATTTGGTGTAAAATATAGTATTAATATAAGTTTTATGTGAAAATAATTTAAAATTCAATTTTTTTTTTAATTTATTATATTTTTATAATCTTATATATTATCTTTTGAAATATAATATATAAGATTAAATTCTATTTTCACATGAATTAAAATGTGTATATTATTTAAGTTTTATTTTTATTTTATATATTATATTTCTTTTAAAATAATATTTATGATTTAGTGACAACATTTTTTTTATCTATATTAAGATATTCATGTTATTTGTTGTAATATAGATAAAAAAAAATTATATCAATAAATCACATACATAAATATTTTTAAAAATAGAAAATAATGTTATTTTATTTAATTACATATCTTTACTATATAATTTCATTCTTAAAAAAATTATGTACCTGATTAAATAAAGTTAAATATAAAAAAATATTATTATAGTAAATAATAAGAATATCTTAATATAGGTAAACAAAATGTTATCATTAAATCACATATATAAATATTTTAAGAGATAAATAAATACTGTCATTTTATGAAATTATAATTTATATAAAATAATATACATAATAAAATTTATATTATATATTTACGATATGAAATAAGTTTTGACTAACGTGATACAAATACATAAGATTATAAAAATATAATATATAAAATAAAAATAAAACTTATATAAGTATATATATTTTAATTTATGCAAAAATAGAATATAATCTTATATATTGTATTTTAAAAGATAATATATAAGATTATAAAATATAATAAATTTTAAATTATTTTCGCATAAAATTTATATTAATACTATATTTTGTACCAAATATTCAAATGACCATGTGGATGTAGTGATAAAAAATTGTGTCATTCACTTCAAACATCATGAGATAAAAAAATCAATCAAGCCAAGAAAATGATAATAAGACAAAAGAAGAATAGAAGAAATAAGAGGAAAAATCCAAAAGAAGAAGAGTTAGAGCACCAGAAAAAAAATAATTTAAGGACAAAAAAAAGACAACACAAGCAAGGAATTCCAAAAGAGAAGTAGCAACAATAAAAAAAGAGATAAACACTTAAGAAAAATCCAACAAATGATAAGATTAGGACGAAAGAGAAACAATAATAGGAAACAAACCTTCTAAGAGTTCACCCAAGAGAATAAAACTATTGAAATTAAGGCACTGAGAATAAAGTAACCTGACCACACAAAGAAATAATGTGAGAAAAATAAGAATACCACAAAATAAAGTAGCAACAAAGTAAGGATGGCAATGAAAAGAAGTAACAATAGAAGCAATGAGTGCAACAAAAAAAAGTAGAAGCAAGGATCAAGAATAATAATTGAAGAGCCAATTGACGAAATGTGTTGGTGTTAATGTCCACATTATTTTGGAAATATTCTTCCGGAAGAGGCAGAAACTTTAGCCCTCTTCCATTTAATTGCTTGGCTGAGTGAATTTAGGGATCACTGGGTGCTTATCGAGATGGATTCCAAATCTATTGTGGACGGGTTTAATTAAAGGACCTGCTTGGCACGGTCTCAGCTTGACACTATTCTTAGATATTACAAATGCAAGCTTAGATCTTTAGTTTTTAGGAGGCAAATTAATTTTGTCCTCACATTTTAGTGAAAGCATCAAAATTCTATGCTATTGAGGTGTCAAAGTGATGTGAGTTTTGCTTCGTCAGAAAAAAAAAAACATTATTTCAAGTGTCGAAATGATGTTTTATTTTGATAAAACTACTGGAAATGTGAAGATTTGGAGCATCAAGCCAGACAGTCGTCAACCATAAGATTTGAGACAAAAGTCATTCAATATGAAGATCTGTTAAAAATTTGCAATAGTTATTACTAATTAGAATTTGTATTCTATAAATATCTTTTTTATACCTTGTAAAAATGGGTCAGAACTTGTAACTTGTAAGTACCCTACATTCTTTAACACTCGCAAACAAACGAGTTACTATAATATTTTCGACCACTGTTTTTTTTTTCTTTTTTTGCATTTTATATCCATGCACTTTATTTTTACGTTGCATTCTTTACTATCGTTTTATTGTCAATTAGAATATATTTATTGATGTAAAAAATTATAATATATTTATTGGTTTAGTTTACTTTCTCGCAGTTTTGATTTACATTTTTTTCCTATTGATAACTAATTATTTTTTCTTCCTTAACTCCTTCATTTTGCTTAAAAGTTAACCATATTCCTTGAATACCCATAAAGGAGGGTAAAAGATCTTTAAAGGAAGTAAATGTCCTATTCCTTGAAAACCTATAAGATTATGTTTTGTTGATAAAAATATGCTCAAAATTTCACTATCGATAGTGAAAAAGAAAAATAAATTACCTTCTAAAAAAAGAAATTAGATTACCAAATGAGAAAAAAAAGTGAAGAGACATTGAGATGTGTGAGATATGGAGCTGTGTATTTAGCAAATATAAAAAAAGGAATGTATAAATGTTAAAATTTCGGCCACCCCTAAAAATAGAGTCTTCGGATAGTTAAATCTTATTTAACTATACTTTTCATTTACAAATTCACTTTTGGTGACCGTTAATGTTTTCATTTGGCAGAATTCATGGTCTTGACTCATGGCTCGTGGCTATTGACACGACAGTGAAGTTCTAACATTTTTTGATGGAATGGATCCACTGAGAGAGCAGCACGACAGTCTCTTAGTGCACCTAAAACATCCCCCTTGTGTTCATGGAATGCTGCACGTAGATGCAAGAGGTGCAAATCAGCTTTGAATGCAATTGCTCTAGAGAGTTCCGCAATGGCTTCCTCTTCCTTATGGCTGTCCATCAGAACTGCAACCACATACACCATATACAAATTATCAACAATATTGAGTACTAGCTGCAATACCATAATGTGATATGACGATATGAGTAAGATTGACTACTGCAATAGCACCCACAACAACGACAATATTAAGATACAATATCAAATATTTATAAAAATAACATATAAGCAAGTTGCTTATAGCAGACCAACAGAATTGTGGGTGAGTAGACAAGCAAAATATGAACCTGCTGCTCGATATCTGTAAGGATACACCCGAAGTGGATCTAATCTAGTCACCATCTCCAGATCTGCCTTTGTGATTTCACGATCACCATACTCAGACCTCTTCTCATATGCTGATGCATTGTTTCTTGCCTTCTCAATAAGGTTGGTCATTTCCTTGTAAGCGGCAGCCTTATCATTTTTTAGAAAATGAACACGAGCAAGACCCTGATGGGCTCGGGTGTGCTGGATTTTAAGGGCCTTGATATAGCAATCTTCTGCTAACTCCAATTTCCCACAATCAACATAAACACTTCCAAGATTGTTTAGAGCCTGGTAAATTAAGTGGAAGAAAACAATTGTAAAACAAAAGGCTAATTGTATCCAAAGTAGCAAACTTATATGGATACGATGTTTGTTATTAACCCGTGTGAAGGTCCACTTGTTTTGTTGATCAGTAAAATATTTCCAACACACGGAACAATTGAAGAACTATACCTGACCTTTGCGCAGATTATCAGAAGGACACCTCAAGGCATCTTCCAGAAGAGAAATAACAGTTGAAGAACATGATGAATCTAAACTGGAGTCGGCCAATGCATAGGCCTTCAGGAAGTAGGCCTCAAAAGACCTTTTAATACTAATAGACTCTTCAGCTTTTTGAAGCCCTTCCTCACAATGACCTGTATCATACAAGATCCAGCCCTCATATACAAGTCTTTCATGCTCACTTGATACATGTTGCCAAGCTAACTGTAAACTCCGCATGGCAGCCTCAGGACAGTTTAGCCTTCAAATAAATGTCAGATTTATAGACTCAGCATACATAAGTTCCAGTCAGTATTAGAATCAGAATACAAAGAAAAAGGGATCTTGAAGCAGCAGAATTTGCAGTTTTATGTTTATTGACAGAGATGTAGTGACTTATAAATTGACAAAGAATTCTACATACACTTTGAAAAATTAAAAACAGCCATCATTTATCTATTCTTTTAGTTATGATTCAATATATGTACATGAGAGACACCAATTACCATATCAGATTCCTATGGTTCATAGGTGGAGTTAGGTGGAATTCAAGATCTTTTTACAATAAAATAGGGTACAGGCCCATGCTCATCACGATAAAAGCAACTTTTATTCACATCATATCCATCATTTATACAAGAACAACAAAAATGCTACTGGACAGGAGGAGAGAGAAAAAACAAGGAAGTGACACATTGCATTTGCCTGGACAGTTATCAAAACATTCTTAATATACCTGAGGAGAAGCAATGACTGTCTGAAGTATAGAACACCTTTTGCTACATCAGATTCAAGCATCTGGTAGATAACAGATAGAGACTCAATATCATCAACAGCAGACCAACAGTCATATAATCGGGCCCAACAATCTGCTGTTGTCCAATGTTCGACATGCTCACGCACAAGAGTACAGAGCTGAGATGCAGCTACACGCCCTTCAAACATTTTATAAGATGGACACAGGGAAAGAATTGCTTGAACATCTCGGAGCGCTGCTTTGTAGTCCTCAAGGACCAGATAGATAAAAAACCGCAGTTCCAAGCACTCTAATGAAAGTTTGAAGCCAAGAATCCGGTTGATTTCAGCCAGTGCAACTTGAACATTCCCTGACTTCATTAAAGAGGCAGTCCTATACATGTAGGGATATATAAGAGTAGGATCCAGTTCAGTTGCTTTCTCAAGGTCTTTCCGCCTCAAATCACCATCACAGTATAGTGATCTTTCCTGGTACATCCATCCAAGTGGAGTAACAGAAGAAATGACTGAGCTGATCTTCTCATAAGATAAAAGTTTCTCACCCTTTATAGAGTCCAGTCTAGCTAAACCCGCAACAGAATAAATATGACCTACATTTAAAGCCCTCTCAAAAAGACAATAGGCTTCATCATATTCTTTCCTTGAGAGTCTTACACATCCCAATTGATGAAATGCCAGCAGTCTCTGCTTGTCATTTTCAGCAAAATCAACTAACCGTTCCAGGAAATGAGCTGTTGTGTCTGAACTAGAATTAAGGTTCATAGAAACTTCACTTAAGAAACAGAAAAGTGAAAATATACCAGGCCCAACCATGACTGCCAACTGCTGTTTATTAGCATGAATAAATAACTCCACAACCCGATTGTCACTCAAGCATTTGGGAATATTACGTAAAAGAACTTGTAAACAAGAAGCCGCAAGGACAGCTGAATTCTGATCAACAGCATATTCCATGAGTTCCAGTGCATCTTCTCTGGAGGAAACTAAGGATGCAAGTCTTCTATCACAAGCCTGTTTTAGTCCTTCGCAACAATACTTATTTGCAAAAGCTAATATTTCCACCAAAAGATTTGGAGGGACGTCAAGTAAACTGTCTGTCAAGCTGAAATAACTTACTGCCCTCATACCTGAAGGAGAGAGATTGTTTTCAGACAAATCTATAGTCTCAGAAAGTGATTCCCTGAAACAACCCTTTAGCATTGCATGGAATGGTGCTGAAAGTTCAGAAATCTTTTGTCTATCACAGACTATCTTCTCATCTCCAATTTTAAAGATAACATATTCTGAAGCATCGTTCCCATTCATCAAAGCTCTATCTTGGGAACTTACATTTTTATCAAAAGGAATATGAGATTCTACATCTAGGGGTCCAAATTCCTTTTCACATTTACCACAAGCTGTGAGCAACTGAGCAACTAATTCTTCTCCTTGCTTCTCATACTTCAGCCATGCCCCAAATATAATTTTCTCATGAACAGTGTTTGCTCTCTGCCAAGCTGACCGGAGGCTTCTACGCATCAGTTTGACATCCCCCAGGCCCTTAAAGACCTGGTATTGTAACAAAAACAGATTTGATTGTTCCTGTGGAGGACAAGATTCAAGTTCTTCATGGATTTGAGCTAAGACTTCCACATAATCAACAGGTTTGAAGAATGGGAGTATCGGTGACTGTGGGACCTTGATTAGGGATTCTCTGTGGCAGTTAACAGTATACACCACTTCAATGAAATGACTAAAATAAGCAAAGCTTCAAAATAAAAAATGTTGGCCAGAAAAACTTACATTGATGCAGAAGAGGACTGTGATGACAATCTGGGAAGCTTCCCTCTTTCAACTTGGAGCCAGGACTGTGGATTCAAAGCACTATGGTGTGCTTCTTTACACGATTCTGCGGTGAAGAAAGTCCTCATAGGGCATAAGAGGCAAAACAAGTCCCAGATCTCCACTATAATACCACTGTATGCTTCCTCTTCAAAATCAAACCTTTACAAATTGAAGCCAAAGAAAAGGAGCAGACCTACCAAAAGAGAAAAGAGAGAAGCTTCAACCTGCAGGTCACATTCCACAACCCTCAACTCAAAAATTCCCAACCCCAGAAAGAAAAAACACTTATTTTCTTTTTTCCTTTCTTCCTTTAACTGTTCCCCTTTTAGAAGCAACAGAACAAACAATCTCAAAGTAACGGTCTTTCCTAAAAAAAATGATCATACCCATTAACTAAATCTAAGTCAAGACTTATATTCCTGAAAAAAGGGGGAACATTTAATAATAATTTTACTCTACTCTCTTCATTTCAGCATTAAACAAGGAATATATAGACAAAACGGTCAAATAGCTAAGAAAGATCTCAACACAAAAAAAAAAATGGCCACTTGAATTGTAGCTGGTTCATCCAAATCAGCACACAAAATGCCAGAGAGAGAGAAACTTCACCTGTGGCTTCAATCTGCAGAACCAAATGAAAGGTTCGGAGCATGAGATGAAGGGCATAGAGATCAAATCAAAGTGAGGGGGAATCTAACTGAAAATTTTCGACTTTAACTAACTTTTACTTTTTCCTTTGGTTGGTGAAAGGGAAAGTGAATTACTTTTCCCTTCTTTCCGTTGTAGTTGGAGACCATAGAAGTTGCAGCTACTGTTGGTTGGAAGTTGAACTTACCAAAATCAATAGGAATCAAAGTTTAAACTTGGTTGATTGAAGGATAAAAAAAACAGAACTAAAAACAAAAACAAGTGATGAAACAATTGAAATAAAAAAGGAAAATAACAGGAGAATGACAGATATTGCGCAGTCCTTTTCCCATGCCAATGACAAACGCCCATATATTCCTCGTCTGAAAATGATGTCTTGTTCAATTCTTTCAGCCAAACAATAATTGTCTGATTTACTTTGAAATATTTTTATTTCTGTAAATACTTAACTTAGTCATAAGGAAAATTATGTTAGTCCTTGACAAAAATTTGAAATTCATTTGTTTTTTACAATATGTTTGTTTTGAATTTAAAAAATATTTTAATGACTGAACATGCATTAGAAAACTAAATTGATTTTTATTTTAAATATTAAAAATAAAATCTAAAAAAATTAACTTTATGTCATATGCTTTTTATAACTACTTTTTTTTTTAAGAATAGGATTAACCCTATTCTTGAAAACTATGTAATACTAACTCCAATTCTTCAACTATCCTGCACTAAGTGTTTTTTTTTTCTTTTTTACCTTATGTGGTTGCTTCGAAATAGAGGGGAAAGAGTATAGATAGGAGTCATAACAAAATTTATGGTATTTGGTACCATTTAAAGAAATAATTGTAAAAATAATAGTTCCTATAAGATTTTTGTTTCTTTGCAAATCAAAGAAGAAATTGGTTGGAAATACTAACCAAGTTAACTAATGACAAAAGTACTTTTCTTGTAATTTTTTTTATCATGATATTAGTATGAAATAATTTCGGTCAAAAGTGATGATTAATCTTGTCAAAAACTATGAGTGCATAATAAGATGAGTATTTTTCTTTCAATATAATTTATTTTTACCTAAGGATCAATCAAGATTTGAATTTTGGATCACTTAATTGAGTGACATATCTTTAGTAAACTGTTTCTTCTTATTTGTGTAACTCCCACAACAATCTTTTTCTATTCGTGTTGATGCTCATCGTTGTGAAGTGTTGCACCATTGGTCTTATGGGGAAGTCTTGCACTACTCACATCTCCGACCATATATTCACCTTTCTTCATCACATTCTTGTTAATAAGTTATATTCACATAATAATCAATTATGTGCCTATAATTGATTACTTGGAAGAAGCCATTTGATGCACAATTGATTAAACTTACCAATATTTTTCTTACATATTGATGTAGAACTCATATTCAGTGCATTATTGATTATATATCTAGCAAAATCATTGATTAGCTGTGATGTAATAACTGTAATTTAAAATTAAAGAATTCATATTCATCACATCATTGATTATATTCACATATTGAAAGAACCATTTAATCGATTATCATATCCATATAATCTATTAAATGACTTCCATATGTTTATCTGGTCTCATATTTCAGTTAAAGTATGACACAAGTCATTATTTCAATTTGAAAGGTGTAAAATAATTTTTTATAATCTAATTTCTCGTTTCTTCTTTTATTCAAACCAAATAACTTCATAATATTGTTTTTCTTTTATTTCTTTCAAATCAAACAACTCCAAATTCTAACATATTTCTCTCTTTTCTATTTTTCTCTGTTTATTTCCTTATTACCAAACAAAGTGTTAAGTTGATCATTTTATTAAGTTGTCGTATAAAGGAATGTTATATGTAAAATACATATAAACTTATGAAAAAAATGGGTCAGTTTGGCCCAATTAGATGAGCTACGCCAGGACGGCAAAATTATAGCTTCATATGAAAATTGGATTGGTCCATCTGGCTTTTACTTCTAGCCCATTAAATTAATGTTTGAACAGTCAATTTGGATTGACCACTACTTTTGGGTGAAGTTATTTATTTTGACATATTATGCTTTTAAAACCTAGTTCGTAACACAGGTTTTCCAACTCGAGGTACTTGTGAGTATGTTGAGTAATTCTGTTAATCTTAAAGTATACTTTTTTAAGAGGTGAAGGGACACTCAACCCCATATTGTCATTTGGGTCATGTCCCTTTAATGTTTGAATTGTAAATGTAACAATTTGTGGTCCACGTGTTTGTTTTGGATTTTATGTTTCATCTCATAGTAGTTTTTTTTTTTTGAAAAAATGTCATAGTAGTTATGACAAGTGAGATTTTATGTTATGATTTTTGTCTTAATCATCCGGTCATAAGAAAAAATAGATTTTGACTAATTCAGAATTTGATTTAGAAATAAGTAAATTATGGTAAAAATTATTTTCATCAATGATCAAATTTATGTAATATCAAAACGGTTCAACCTTAACTTCATCTTATTAATTATATGTGTCCAATCATTTAATTATCATCATAACAATTTAATAGTTGTTTGGGATGTCATTTTTATCCCTATAATCAAGATGAAAATATTAATTTTATTATATTAAATGGTAGAATATTTAATATTTTAACTAATTGGACATATTTAATCTCTTTAGGCAGTTTATTTAAATACAAAAAAAAAATATTAATCATATATTTTAGTTCATTTGATTAGCATGGTGTGTGTAAGTTATTGAAAATCATTGGTATTTATCTTTGATTCAGATTAAAAAAATCACATGAATCTCATTAAATGAAAAATAAACTTAATTAATTTTTAATTTTTTTTCTTGCTACAAAATATCATTAAATGAAAAATATATAGACTGTAAACCTTTAGTAAAATAGACATAAATTTGATCTAATGCCAATGTTGGTTCTTATTGCAAGGATACAACAAAACAAGATCAAACTAAAAAGATATATTTACATATACACAGCGAAGATGAATTATATTGTTATTCTTTTAAGGAGTCAATTTTCTCCTTTGCATGACAACAGAAAGGGGCTATTTATACAGCAGTAACCCCAGAGTTATAAAAGCCACAACAGTTAAAGCAGTTAAAAAATAGTAAACTAAAATATAGAGTCAATAGTTACTACAGCCAGAGAATATATTAATTTGTCTTAAAAAGAATATTGGTAGACAATATCCATCATTTACTTATAGGCTAAGTATGGTGCAAACGATTGACCTAACCTATATTAGTATTTACTTATTAAATTATGATAATTAAAAACTGGTTTAGTCCGAAAATTTATTTAAATCAAATATGAGAACAACATCTTTGAACATCTTCCCACCTTAATTTGTCTGGTTCGCAATGCTTCTAGTGCTTTCTTTTGCTTGAACTTGGGGTCTTCCATTACTTTGGCTAAGCTTTGTGGTGGATCCAGTTGCAAAATCGATGACTAATTAAGGTGCAAGTCGACTCTCATTAGGACCTGCTAATGATGTAAGACACCAAATTTATGTTAAATTAGATATATGATATGATTAAATGGAAATGGCAGGAGAAGTTTAGACATATCTAAAGTGTCCTCTCTCACTTTGGATATTGTCATGATTCGTTGGATTAGACGATTCTCCACCTCATATTTGGCTGTGACCATCTGACACCACTTTTCTAGAGCTTGCTATTTGCTGTGCTTTTAGTTTGTATTTTGTTGAACTAGGCTATTTTGTCTCCTACATTCAACTTAATAATAACTGTTCTTATTATTTTAATTTAAGTTTATCATATAGTACTAATTATGTACACGCTTAAAGAGTTGACAATGCATTTATTTGTGCATAATTATTAAATTCAACAAATGTTGATGACACACTGGAATACATTTTTTTCAAGGGTAATTTTGCTTTATGTGAAATGAAATTTGGTTGTGCTACAACGGGTCCTTGGTGTTAAATCCAATAAAAACGTGCTGATGGATAAGATCCAAACTTGAGAGCTGTAAAGTAGACCATATAAGCACATGAAATGCTGAATCTGAATCCTATTAAGACTTGAAATGAATGAGTGAATGTTTGTTAGGTATAAAACTACTTTTAGTTTTAGGCGTTAACGTAAACTAATCATCTCTCCCTTATTCAACTATACTAGAATACTTATCCTCGTTATCTTGCAGTGATCATATGTATAAAAAGAACTCAAATATTAGAAAATTTACAAATTTACAATAATTCATGAATAATCTCATGCTCAACAAAAAATGTAACTCAAATATTAGCTGTAGTGTTTCTTTTTTGTTTTTGCTCTTCGACCCCGTTTCATCAGTTACAGGCTAATCACCGTTGGAAAAATCTAGAGTTTCCAATCCGTACACGCGTCAACCAGAAAACACACCACGTGTCCAACGCGTACACAAACGGCGACGTTTCACATTCCCCACTCGTGTAAGGTATGCGAAGTCTCACGAAGTTTCCTTTCCCACACGAGCCTCACGCTTAAACTCATTCATTTATCCACGCAAGCAAGATCCAAAAGCTCTAATTAACTTTCTTTCTTTCTTTCTTTCTTTCTTTCTCTCTGCAGCAACAAGATGTGGAACCAACCATTGGGAAAAACCGATTTGGAAAGCGGTTCTCGCCCGCTGTATCCGATGATGCTTGAGAGCCCCGAACTGCGCTGGTCTTTCATCAGAAAAGTATACTCCATAATCGCCATACAGTTGCTCGTAACCATCGTCGTCGGCGCCGTCGTCGTCACCGTCCGCCCAATCAGCGTCTTCTTCGCCACCACCGGCGCCGGATTGGCTCTCTACATCGTCCTCATCTTTGTCCCCTTCATCAGTGCGTCTCTCTTAACCTAATTCATTCCGATTCCATTCCTTACTTCCTCTTTAGTTTTTCTCTGATTTCTCTTTCTTTTTTTGTGTTGGTTTTGCGTGCAATTGCAGCATTGTGTCCACTTTACTACTACTCCCAGAAGCATCCCGTCAATTACTTGCTCCTAGCAGTTTTCACCGTGTCTCTTGGTTTTGTCGTTGGATTGAGTTGCGCCTTTACTAGCGGTAAGATTCATCGTCTGTGTCCTCTTTTTTTCTTTGTGGTAATTTAGAATTTGTTTGTTAGTGTTTTTTTTTTAAAGAAAAAATAGAACTGAAATAAATTATGGTTTATGTTGTTTTAGTTGTTCAACTTGCAACACCTTTGTGTTTGGTCCTAGAGGAGGGAGAATTGTTTTTAAATTTTACCTTGTTTGATTTAAAAATCTACACTTCATTGTTCCACAATTTTATTTTTCATTACTTTCCTTACCATTTATAGAGGTATATAATAGTTCAGGTTTTTCCTCCCATCGGCTAAAGCTCCCATCCTTTCCTTTTCTCCTTTGAATTAAAGACACTATTAGTTTGGTCTGCTTGGTTATAATTTGGACTTTGATGTGTATGATTCTAATTCGGGACAATGGACAAAGGAGAATTAAATTTAGGAAATTGGGATTACTCTTGATATTGAACTTGGGGTTTCGGGGTAAATCCATCATTGTGGGTTGTGACCAAATTCCAATGCGTGGGTGCTCCGTTGGAGAGATTTTTGTGTCCGGTCTGGGAGGATATTAAGGCAATATGTTATTTCCTCTGTTCTTTTATATCTGTCTTCTAAGTTTCTTATGTAGAAACCAAGTATTGCAATAATCTTTCTTGATTCTAATAAAATAGTTTTGGGCTTTTGTGTTTTACCCATTTTTCTTTCCACTTCAAATAAATGCATGCCTAAATTAATTAAAATTAGGAGACAAGTATGATTATAATTGATAAAAGGATGTGATCTTCAACTTTGTAAATGATAGATGGTAATAGAAACAAAAATTCTCCAAAAATCCAACAATTAAAAAGGAAGCGAGGAAGTAAAACTTATTTTTGTGGTTACATTAGGGTTCTAAGTTTAGATCTACTGATTCCTTCCTTCCATTGAGAGTGCAATGGAGGGAGGAGATTGGATTATTCCCTTACATGGCAGCTTCTGATGTAACTACCGTTTCTGCAATGGGAAATAAAAGTATAAAACCACGCTTGAAATCCAAATTGAGAACAACAAGTTGTCACGTGTTAAGACTTTACTCCCTTGTATATTTTGGCTTGTGCAACTTCGTTCAACTTAAGTTGCATTCTTCAGTGAAAATTGCCGACTTGTGTATGGTTTTGATTATTTTTCCAATGGCACTGGATAATTTGATACAGAGAAAGTTATTCTGGAAGCTGTCATATTGACTGCTGTGGTGGTGATTGCTCTAACACTCTACACATTTTGGGCTGCAAGGAGAGGCCATGATTTCAACTTCCTTGGACCCTTCTTGTTTGGTGCAGTGCTAGTTCTTATGGTCTTTGCTCTGATTCAGGTATTATGATCTTCAAACACTGTTGCTTCACATGTAGTATTGTGCTATTGTAATTATTTCGGTTTAATCCTTGTATCCTTTTCTTTCTCTTGCAGGTTCTGTTTCCACTGGGTAAATTGTCCGTGATGATCTATGGTTGCTTGGCAGCCATTATATTTTGCGGCTACATCATCTATGACACAGACAACCTGATCAAGAGATACTCGTACGATGAATACATTTGGGCTTCGATCTCCTTGTATCTGGACATCATTAACCTCTTCCTGTCTCTGCTCACTATTTTCAGAGCCGCTGATAGTTAGATCATTGTGTCATATGCAATTCCGTTCCTTGCCTGCACATTATTTGTTTTTTGTGGGGGACGAGAGTGGGTTCCGAAAACAAATTCTTGTCAACTAGTATATCTTTGGGGCTTGCTCTGTTGCTAGGTGTCTAGTATACAATGGATTATTGTCAAAAGTTGTTCATAAATAGTAGATTAGCGATGAAATTTTGTACTTGATTATAAACACGACTTTCCCTTTCTTATTTGTGTTCCTTATTGTTTATATTAGAATACAAGATATAATATATGGGGCATTGGCTCATGATATGGAAAAAAAGTTAAGAAATTATGTTTGTTATGATTCTAAGTTATTCTTGTTCAAGATAATATGTATTTCTATTAATATTAGCCATATTAATTATCAATTTTTTTTTCTTAATATCACTTTTGATTTATTATAGGTATATTAAGTTTTAAAATTTTTATTTTTATTTTTTATGTTTTTGAAATGTATATTTTTGTCTTTTTTTTTCTTTCAATCTTTTGTTAAAAACATTAGTATCATTAGTGTATTAAATTTTAAAATAATTGTCTTAATATAATGAAGGTTAAAAATGATTACTATTTTTTATTTTAAAAAATTAAAAATAACTAAGTAAATGAAAAAAATGAATTTGAAATCACAAATAATCACCTTTATTATTATTATTATTTATTTTAATAATTTAATAATGATTATAATTTCATTCATTAATTTATTGTTATTTATTTTTTAAAAATAAATAAAGATAATAACAGTTTTATGTAAATTTAATTATTTTAAAAAGATTAATGTCACTTTTAATTAATTATGTTCATGTTATTTTAGTTCATTAAGTTATAAAAATTGTTATTTGTATTCCTTATTTTCTGGTTATGATTTTTGTCGGTAAATTGTCTATATTATAATACAAGATAAATATATGGGGCATTGGGTTATGATATGAAAAAAAATAACAAAATTATGTTCGTTATAATTTCTAAGTTATTCTTATTTAAGATAATGTGTATTTGCATTAATATTAGCCATATTAATTATTAATTTTTTTCTTAATATTTATTCATATTTCATTTTTGTATATTAAATTTTAAAATTTTATTTTTATTATGTTTTTGAAATATGTTATTTTTTCAATTTTTTAATTTTTTAAAAAATATTAATGTTTTAAATTTTAAAATAATTAAGTTAACTTAATGATGACTATAAATAGTCATTATTTTTTTATTTAAAAAATAAAAAATTATTAAGTAAAGAAAAAAGATGGATTTAAAATCACCAACAATCACCTTTATTATCATATTTTCATTATTTAATTTAATTATTTAATAATAATAATAATAATTTCATTCACTAATTTATTATTATTATTCTAGTTATTTTTTAAAATAAAAGAAAGATAATAACAATTTTTAATCATTACTATATAAATTTAATTATTTTATATTGATTCATTATTTTTTATAATTATTTCATTTTAATATATTAAGTTTTAAAAATTTTATTATGATTCTTTATTTTTTAAAATATCACATTTTAACATTTTTTTAAAATTTAGATGTGAACAGAATCCTAACATTACTAACAACAAATAATAAAAATGATCAAAATAATATATTTTAAAAACATAAATGATTATAATAAAACTTTCAGTAACTAATTGTAAAACATATTACAATAAGAGTGACATTAAACCAAAAACTAAAATATATTAAGTATTACAGTTCATTAAAGTAATTAAATAGTAAATGTTTGACTATCAAATATACTATTTTGGAATTATTTTTTTTCATTTTAATAATAATATAATTCTTCTGATGATATTAAATATTTTTGCTACTTTCATTTAAATTTTTACTAATAAAATTTTAATGGCTTTAAGAATTGATAATGCACAACAGCGGTCATAGCGTACTGAAATTTAGCCACATAAGGGAGAAAAATATAGTGTGTTCATTATTTAGTTACAAAATCCATTAGTGTCTGAATAAAAATGGAATACAGCTAAATACATAGTTTAAATAATCAAGCAGTAGCAAGAGACTATCTTGGCAATGAGTATTAGGTGTGCATCTCAAACCCCATTTATGTTTTGTCTGCGTGCAACAATGGAAAGAAGTCTAGAAACCCCGTGAGTCCAAGTATCATATTCTCTTTGATTTCTACATTCGAACTCCACAATCCCCCTTGCTTCTGTCTTCAATCCAAAATACCTTCTTTCTTCACTGTCATCAAACAGATGCCTTCCTGGCCACGCTGGTAAATTTGTGCACACATCTAACACAACATCTGCAATTTAAGAGCACAAATTATGAATTTTTGTTATGGCAAGCAAAAATAAAGAAATGTAATTAATGGCAGGCTAGGCTAATAGCTTACTCTTTTTCTTTTTGGTAATGGTTCCTGCAACATGTCTGCTCTTCATTTTCAGCATCACCTGAAATGATTGCAAGCTTTATGATGAATGAACAATACATGTACCCAATTCCACCTGCCTCGAATTCATTTTTTCTGGTATCCCAATTGAATTGTAATATGGAATATCATAATAATGATAGAAAAGGGATGCATTTTTTTATATTCCTTAGAATGAAAAAAAAAATTCTTGAAATCTGGGTCAAAATTTTCAATTCATTTCCATTTTTATATTAGAATTTGGATTCTATCTACTTGTTTTGTTGCAAATTCCTTCATTTGAAGCTGAATATAAAATTCTTTTTATTTATTCCTCTCCATAATAGGTATTTCATACATGCGATCAGTTAAAATTTCATATAATTCATTATAAAGAACAGAAATTCTAGTAATGCTAAATGGATCATGTGATTTGACGAAGAATGGAAGCAAATTAGTGGAATATTTTTCGATAAAATTCAAAGGGAAATTGAAAATGCTTGGGGATGGAAATGAAATGAAGAAATGTTATGAATTCTTGATGGAAAAAGTACCTGGCCTGTTCGATGTATATAGACTGAAACTATTTTCCAGTGAAGATCACCTGCAGATTATTACCAAGATGGAGTTTAATCATTTTGCAAATGAGAGAAAAAATTCAAACTGTTAATATATATTGCTACGTTTGTTAATGAAATTACCTTTACGTGTCCGTTTGAGTAATGCAGTGCCCCTAGCTAGGAACTCTTGGCTGCAGGCACCCAAAAAATTTTCACCATTGATAATCTCTCCACTATCACTGGTGCTAGAATTACTGTTATTGCCTTTACCACATATTCCAATCCCTATGCCTCTCTCAATTGGGGTCACTGCAGTAATATTCCACACCTCCTTCAATGCTCTTGCTTTCAAGGTTGCAGCCCCTCGTAAAGCTGCATATATAAAGGATCATATTCTTCAAGTGGCTATACAAAGAGAGAAAAATACTTAACATGACTATTACTAATTAGCTACTACCTCTCACAATCCATGTGTACAAGTAATGTTCCATCTGGGACTAAGGGATTATTCAGAGATCTTTCATATTGTATCAACTTTGGTTAGGACTTAGGAGCAGTAGCTTAATGTTTTCTTAACAATAGTTATAATAAGAAGGACAAAACTTAAATGCAGTTTTATATGTTCTTTTGATACTCCAATCAAAATTGGAGTTTCAACAAGGTAATCTGCCTAATAAAGGTTCATTAAAAGTAAACAGATTTTCGAGGTGAAACCTGAATTCTGATTGAAAAATCGCACCAAAAGTACTTCCTCATGACACTGCATCAAAGTTTTGTCCTAATAATAATAGTAATAAACTCTACCTGTGGCAGCTGCAGCTGTAAGTGTTGTGATATCATCATGAGAACGGACATTGACAGCAGAGCTAACCACAGAAGCAAGGTGATCTCTCTCAGCTCCCATTGCTTCAGCAGCCTCAACACACTGAGCAGCAACTAACGTGGCCGCAGAAGCCACAGCCATGGCCATCTTCTCATCCTTGTTAGCTGCAGATGAGGCTGCTGTTGCCGCGGTGACGGCTGCAACTGCAGCTGCCACCGCAGCAACAGAAATTGCAGCATGCAGTTGAGCATTGTGGGCTCTGTGTTCTTCTTTCTTCTTTTCTCTTCTGTCTTTCAACCATCTTCCAACTGTTTTAGGTCCGGAGGAAGGAGTGGCATTGCCTGTAGTAGCACCACTCATGGCTCGTCCAACATTGAATAAGGGGTGAATGGAATTGTTTGCCCGAAAAAACTGCAATTAAGACTGGCATGATTACTTCTTTGGATTAATTTAACATCATAAAATTGTTCCATCTCTAAAAGAAAAAAATGCTGACAATATTCAATTATTCATGGTTATTTACCTTGCCACTCATAAGTCACTGGCATGCATGTCTTTTCCTAATTATTTCTGCTAGTGTTCTTTTTCATTTTTTTTATATCAATTTCTATGAAACATTTCATTTCATAGTTCCTGTAATAAAGATAAAAAAAAAACTATACACATATTTTTCTGCCGATCAAAAAAATACACATTTTCGAGTTGCGAGAATAAATCCTACTAGTCTTTTCCTGTGCCAACTCTATGCTTTGATTTCTTCTTTCTAGTAAAAAGGCCAAATTGAACTTTTTTCTATCTACCAAGGAAAAATTCCAAAATGAAAAGATTGTTTGCGTGAATGCTGAGATAAGGTACACTGGACAGTCAAAATCAGTCAAAATCTTTGTCTTGTTATGAGACAATCATCAGGCAGGTAGGGTAAGTTGACTGGAAACCATATCAGTAACAGTAACTCGTGTCATTTACCCACTTCAATAGTTCAACACTCACCAGGACCCATCCAAAGGTTATCTCCAAAGTTTCAAAATGTTGATTTTTTAAATGAAAAGTCACAACCCCTCCAGAACTTTAGGCTCTAGCTCCCTCTTTTTTGTGTGGTAATGGGGAGAAATAAAGGGAAGGTGGCTCTCAGTCTCTCACTCACGGAAAACCCATGAGCAGTAAGCACCAAACGCCACCATTATTAATGTGGAATTTATTTTTGAATAGCTATGAACATAGATAGATATTACTTCAATGCAGCCATGGGAACTAAAAAGAGTCATGAGTAACAGATGAATCTGTTGGGACCCTCAAGTTCCTTTCTTAATTTCTTTTGTGAATTATTTTTACATATTTTGCCTCATGGTGACAGGTGAATATGATAATCATAACCCTCCTAACCCAATAGGCTAGTTATAGCAATGGCCCCACATGCATATTATCAAAATCAACTCCACCTTCTTTAAATCTATGTTTAAGATTAACTTAAATTAAACACATTTCAAACTTAATTACTGAAATATACTACATACATACTTAGGAACCAAGATACTACATTCAAAAGTGAGATTGGGAAGAGGAACAAGAAAAAAAAGTAATACAATAGTTACCTTACAAAAAACTATTATTGTACTTGTGAGAAAGCACTGTTGAGTGCAACAGTAGAGTCATTTCACCAACCTTCCTCGGTCCAAAAGAAAGGGGGAAAGGAACAGAGAAATACCTTGACAACATCGTCAAACTCGGCAGAAGGAGAGATTGGTGGACTATCCGTTCCGGTTAAAGAAGCACCACCGTTCAAAGGTTCACTGCTATGAGACAGTCTACCTGACGTTAATGGAGACACTTCCTGTCCAACACACATCACACATTACATTATTTTAAAACCAATATGGAGTCATAGATACAAAGAAAAAACAAAAATGTGAAAAATAATGTGGTTTTTGTATGAGAGAAACATAGTGCATGTTTGGTTTGTAATTGGATATGTTGTGACAGGCATTCTAATATAAATCCATCTGAGAAAAGCAAAATAAATGCAAAAGTAAGAATTTTGATCCATTAACAAAATTACTTTTGCCTCAAACATAATTTTGTAAAGGATTTTCAAACATGCACATAGTATGAGAAGCAATGTGACATGGTGAAGACCTACCTCTCTAGCGGACTGTGACATAATGCGGTCAAGGACAAGCTGTGAGGTGGCAGAGGAAGCAAAAGAGAACTGGTTGCCACACATGGTTGAGAATTCCTCTGAAGCTTGTTCGGAAATGGAGTTAGTGACACTGACAGAAGAGGGTGCATTAGGAGGCTTGGAAGGTATGTCTGAAATTGAAGAAGGAGGTGTAAGGGCTTTAGAGACCTCAAGAGAAGAAGCACTCCATGATCTAGACAGAAACTCCATTGGTACTCGAGGGCTCTCTGGCAAATGTTTGCCATTGGTTGGAAGGTTTTCATTTCTGCGAAACTTCATTGTGAGGTTGGGTTCCATGTGTCAGGGTTGAACAACTGTGTCTGTGTGTGATCTTCAAAGTTTGTAGCTTTGAGAGGTAAGTTGACATCCTGAAGTGAAGGGGTATATATAGTAGAATCTTTGAGGATGGTTTGTCTAATGGTGCATTTTTCTTTATGTTCTTCAGTCATCTTCAGTGTGTCTTATTATACACATCAGATTAAAAAATTTAGTAATGCTTTACTCTAATAATGATAAAAATTATTTAACAAGTTAAAATGGATCTGTATACTTTGTGGTAGAAAAGTAGTTTGTAATATTTTAGCAAGTGTTTGGTTGAGCATCACATATCTAAATTTATCTAAAATTCACATTATCTAACGTAAAAGTAACTCCCAAGTTTTTCAGAAATCCACATTTAAACACACTATTATTGTTAAGAACTTGTACAATAATGGTTTTTATAACATGGTTGCTAAAACAACCCACTCTAATGTTATTTCAAACCAAGAATTTGTTCTTAGTTCTACGAACCACTTAATCAGTTCTCAATGGACAATGCAATTGCTCAATGGTTTGATAATAGAGAGAGAGAGAGAGAGAAATTAACGCTCTGTTTGATACGAGAAAAAAGGGGTAATAAATCAACATATGGAGATAAAGAAGAGAGAAATATGTGAATAAAATAAGTGAAAAATACACTGATAAATGTTTTTAGTTTAAGAGAAATAAAGAAAAAATAGACATAAAACACTAAAACATACTCAAATAGTGAGACAAATAATGAGGTTGATAGAAATTTGTGTTATAAAAAAATAATAAAGATTGAATCATAACAAGAGACACATAAATTACAAGTTGATAAAAACTGAGTCAAAATTAGAGATACACAAATTACAAGTTCATCTGACAAGCAAGTGTTTGATATCCGATAACACAATGTTATGCAAAATTAATTACGATCATAAAAAATTAATTATAAATATATTTGATATACATTATTTGTTATCTCTCCTGATTTTTACATGAAAATAAATTTGAGTGATATCTACCTTTTTTTTTTTTTTTTACCTTATTCCATAGAGTATATATCAAGCAAATTTACTCTTACCAATAAGTTATTGGTTTGAGTAATATTAAATTTAATTTTATTAAGTAAAATTTCAAATTCAAGTCTTATTGATGAAAAAAGTAATAAGGAGGAAAACTTTCACTAAAAATAGCTTAGTCAATTTTTTTACAAAAATTAGTTGTGAATAAAATTGATAAATATTTAACATCAATACAATAATTTAAAAAATCACTTTTATTAATCTATTATTTTCTGGTGGCCCTCCTTTCATTTCTTTATCATCTCTTCACCACCCAACACTTAAAACAGAATATAAAAATGGTGATATTTGTTTATTTGATGAAGAGAAAATAAAAAATAAAAAATAGTAATATTATTTTTTTTTCCTGTTCAAATTTTAAAATTTTCTCAACTCAAACACTTTATTATAATTATACTAATAATAATGCTAATGACCTGAGGGCAATGTCTGGTCAGCACTCAGCAGGTGATAAAGTGGGTTAAGAGCAGTGAAAATTGGTCAAACACCATGTGAATTGTGAAGTACTTTGCTGTGAAGTGCATACTGGAAATAAAGTACTGTTTTCTGCTATGTGCTCGATATCAGAGACTAGGGCGTAGGGAGAATTGGGTGACAATGTCATTTTAACACGATCTTTTTTGTAGATCCTAACATTATTAAATTGATATCACGAAGAGAAGTGGCAAAAAATTACTTTTTAAGTTGAAAAATTAGTGTTGAACATTTTATTGAGCTATAATTAGTGACTGATTCAACTATCATTACCCAGCACTAATAATAAATAAGACTCATCATCACTCATGGTTTAAGTATAACAATTCACGTGACAATAGTAATGGACCCGACATATAATATTAATAGTATTTATAACAAATTATTGTAACCTCCCTTAAGGTTTAATTTGATTATGCATCCATTTCTGTTATGGCACCCAGTCTTTCATAAACGCAGTTAATTCCGTTAACTTTTATGATCACGTGATAGGCACAACTTTTTTTAAAAAAGAAAATCCCAAAAATGCCTCCATCTTCGTTAATTTTTTATTGTCAGCCTATGAGCACTTCGTTAACGGCGTAATTATAAAACAAAAATGCAAACACAGTAATGGAATACTATTACAAAAGGGACGGTAAATATTAATCGCATTGAAATTAAAAGGATAAAATATTGTTTGATTAACATAAGAAAACAAAATCCATACATGATGTCTACGAGAGTGAACTTGGTACCCTTCTCCTTGTCGGTGGCGACACGACCCTTTGCCTTGCGATCCTTGTCCAATTTCAGCTTGGTTACAGCCACCTTCTCCAATATATCCTCTGGTACCATATCCATGAACCAACATCGCAAAATTGAACAAACCAATCAACAAACCCAGACTTGAGAGAAAAAACACAGATCTGAAAATCGGGTTGGGGTTATGGTGCGTGATTGGTATAGAGTCGGAGCCGCAAACAGAGATGACGAGTACGCTGGTCTCCATAGTCCTCTCGTGGTGCGTGGCCTCGACGATGCAGCCGGGTCACCAAGGGCTCGCCGTGGAAGCCAAAGGTGAGGGAATGATTTAGGTTAAAGGATAATTTGGTCATTCAATATTAAATGGAAACTGTCACTTAACACTGTTCATCTGAGAGGTGATTATAATTTGCTTGCTTAAGGACTTTGTGTCCCTAACATAATTTTGCAAATTTTAATAATAATTTTTTTAAAATTTCTTAATTAATGTTTTAAGAATATTAGTTAACATTTATCATTACTTAATTTATTAAGATTAAGAAAAATAATTAATTTAATTCATAACAATAAATTTATTCTAAATTTATATATTTTTCTAAAAATATCATTATCATTAATATTTTCCATTCTTCTAAATATATATTCTTTAATTTAATTAGAGATATTTATATATAAAAACAAACAAATTTAAAAAGTTGGATTGTTGGATGTTATAAAAAAAACGGAGGTAATATAAGATTACAAATTAAGGGTTAGGAATCTAGTCGAATGTTATATATATATATATTATTCATTGTTTGGGAGCGTGAAGTTGTTTCCTTTCAGAACAATTTGAAATTCTGAAGATTCAAATCTAGTCAGAAAAGTAGAAATGAGACTATAAATGAGTTTCATCTGGTTCTGGATAATATTAGCAAATATACCCGTTAGTTTCAAGAGTAATACATAGGACCATTTTATGACAAGTACTTATTCTTGAAGGAGGAAACAGTGTCTGCATCTCAGACATGAAGAGAGGAAAATGTCAAAATGTCAACATGGGTGTTCCTTGTTGTCGTAGGAGTTGGCAACGCCCACGGCCGACAGGTTAGGAAGTCCAAACAAAATAAGTTTTAGCAGAAACATTTTTCTCCAGTGTTGTGTTGGGCACAAAAGCTGTGTTCTGCTCTAGAAGAGAACCTGTGCTAAAATGCGCGTGCACAGAGACGTCATCACTCATCATCAGCTTCTGTTTTCTCAAATTTTCAGCACCATGGACTCTCATAATTTTCTGAACAAAGGAGAAAAGAAAAAGGCAGTGAGAAACAGCCTTAGCTTTTTGGTTTTATAATCACTTCCTTCATCACTGACAAAAGGTGGAAATTTTGTTCCTTTTGCCTCGATTTCTCATTGACAATTGTTCCCCTTGAATTTCAATTGCACTTCAGGTTATTTTCAGAAAACTATTCCTACTCAAATTTTCTTTTTTAAGTCAACTTTGGTTACCCCTTTAAGACCACTAAGAAATGAAAAAGCGAGACCTACGTAAGTGGCAAACTCGTTGTACTAACGAAAGCATAGATAGGCATAGGCTCCCTTTTTTCTTTTCTTTACTCTTTCCGCCACAAGTATTAATTTTTTTTACCAGAGGATTTTAACACAATCACATTTGTTTCCAGGTCAGTTGCACAAAATGTGATGCTTATCCAAAGGATTTTAACACAACTACACATTGATAAAGTGATTATACGAGTTACGTAGCAAGTAGCAACAGGGTTATTAAGGCCCGTTTGGATAAAAAAAAATGTGTTTTTGACAGGTTTTCTACTGAAAATATATAGTTTTTCAATAGAAAAATTCTAAAAAACTGTAAAAAAAAAAACTTTTAATCTTGTATCCAAATATTTATGTGAATATTTATGGTTGCATCATTTAAATGTCATAACCTTAATAGGTTGTTCTGGGAGTGTTCATTGTAATACTTTTCATGATAAGTACCTATTCCTATTATATACTAACTAACTTTCTTCTTTTATATATATATATATATATATAAGTTATAACACATTTGATCCTATACATAAGAAACAAGTTATACCGTAAAATAGATTAGAACTTATTTCTTATAAATAAGATCGGAGGAGGAGATAGTATTCAATTTGCTGATTAAAAAAAAACTTAGCAAGTAGAAAAAAAGAGGCATTTATATATGCGTATAGCGTTCCTCTGGTGAATGTAGAATGCCGGTTTTTCTATTGGTTTAAGCCAAAGCTTTGGAAGACCGAGAAGCGAACCTTCCCTGGCAGGCATATCCTGACAAAAATGTGAGCGCGGAAAAGGCCGAAAGAGTGAAGGCATTAGATTCATCTCCATTGTTTATCGGCTAGCAGCTGCAAGATAAAAAAACATTTTTTCAGTTCCATGATCAGGACACTTTTTCTGCTGTTTTCTTTTTCTTTTTTAGTAGGAACAAAATTGGAGAATTGCACATGTAGATGTAGGTAACCACTGGAATCAACATAACCTAGTGTCCACCACTTCCATAGATTAAAGTGATTGTTTCCTCCTCAATCTAAGTATGAAACAGACAAAGGGGTGGATAAGACAAAGAATGAAGGAAATATTGAATTGAAAATAGCCCAAAATTTTGTTTCAACATTTTTATGTTTAAATTTTAAAAAAGAGAGTTAAACTATTCACTTAATGTCTATGTCTATAGTTATTCACAGTTTAAGCTTTAGTCTATAATACACATAAATAAAAGTTAAGTTCTTGAAGCCAATAATAGAGAAATTTTTTTGGCAATGTAAAATAGCTACAAAAAGGTTTAAAGATTAATGCTTACTAAGTCATGTACGGTGCAAAATTTTTATCACCCGTTGGATTCATCTGTGGCTTAGCACTAGGAGTAGACTCTCTTATCCATTACCGTACTGTATCCTATCCACGCATAGGAGTAGAGACTCATATTCATTACGTTGGATGCTTTGTCATTTTGTGACCACCCGCACAAGGAACCAAAGCCATGGATTAGTATCGTGACGACTTACGAATCAACCGGATTGGTTGGTTTCCATTTTATTTCATCAAGTAATCACAAATTTCTACTGTTATACTACATAAATTAACTTAAATTAATTATTTCTTTATAATTTATAAGTAAATATATTTAATTGTTTCTTTACAATTATCACAACAATAGTTTAAAAATAGTTAAATTAATTTAAAATAAAATTATTATTTATAAATAAATACATTTAATTATAATATATATTTAACAAAATAAATATAAACAAAAAAATTATATAAATTTAATTATAAATATATTAAAGACTATGAAAAAAAGTAAAAAAAAATTAAGCAATTCAATTAAATAAAAATAGTTAGAATTTATAATAAAATATGTTTAAATGTAAATATATTTAATACAAATAAAATATATATTGTGAATGGAGTCAAACTAAGTTGATTAAGCAAGGATGCATGAGTTGTTATATACTCCGAGGATAATTTTTTTATTAAATTTATTAAAATAAATGAAAATATCCTTCTTTATCTTTGTGATGAAAAAACAAATTTCAATTACATTTTAAATATAATTTCATAAATTGTATATAATTAGTTAAATATGAGAAAATATAAAATTTTAAATAGTTTGAGGATACAATTGAGGCATGTCTTAAAATTTTAAGACCAGATTAAAGCATTTAAAAGTTTGAGGATACAATTGACGTATTTTAAATGATTTAGACAGCAAATTATTATTTAAGCCTATTATATATTCTTATTATTTATTTTTATTCATTTTTTTTCTAACAATGTCAACTATTTCAAAATACTGCTCATATGTCTAACAATTAACTGATTATACTTTCAAAGTTAAATTAATTGAACCAATAGAAGCATATAACGATAACACGAAAAAAAAAGGCCGAAATAATGCAAATCCATATTAAAATGGATCCTACATCTCGCGCTAAGGAACAGATGGATCTGACAGGTGAAAAAACTTTCGCATCGTGCAGGACCTAGTAAGCTTTTGCATGCTAGAAGCCGTCTAGAAACTAATACTTAAAATGGAGACAATTTCAAATGAATAAATTAACCTATAAAAAACAAATAAAGTAACATCTTATAAAAAAAATTTATGGAATAATAAATGAAAACAATAAGTATTTTCTCAAAACTAACAGGCAAAAATTCTTTACTGTTAAACAGCTCGCCAAATATACTGTCATTCCACTAAATGAAATGTAGTTTATACTGTATCAGAAGTGCATCTCTTTTTGCAAAAATATGATTATTCCAAAAAAAAGGTACCGAAATACATAATGAGTCAGGTTTAACTAATCAATCTATATTGCTTTGGCAGGGGTATACATTGAAGCAGGACTAACCCGAAGAAACTAGTCATCTATTTGACTGCAAACCGCTACCACCATAAAACTGCTTTGTTGTTTCACGTGAGAACTCGGCAAAAGTCATACCTTCCTTCAACCGTGACGAAAGAGGGGGAACTATTTTCTTAATTTCTTGACTTAGATTATTACTATCCCGCTCAGACTGCTCTTGCTCCTCATCAGTAGCCACTAAAAGTTGACCATTGAAGGTAGAGTTTGCATGGTGATAATCCGAGATAGAGAATGTTTTAGTCCATGCAGGCTGCAGAAACACAACAAAATTTTCTCTGCTCAAATTTTCAAACTTGGAAGGTCTATGAACAAAGTACAGGGTCGAGCAAAGCTTCCCCAACTTGAATGATAAAACTTTCTGGAGGGGCCTTTACCATGATGGCCCTTTCTTTACTTATTGGGATCATATATCTGCAAGCATGTATGCCCAGTTGGTGATGGACACTCACCAAAACAAGACTCAGAAAATGTATCTTCCGTTTTGCTTGTCTCTGAATATGATGGAAGAATAAACAATGGAGTTGTAAGAACAGTGAATATACCATAATCATAATGCCACTGCTGCCACAAATTCAAATGATTTCCACCCGAATTCACATTGCTGGCAATTGAATTCGACTCTGACCCTTCCAATGGTTTGACATTATTACCACGTCTCTTGCTAGTTGCCCTGCTCCTCTCATGTTGTTTAAGGAGGAGAGCATCTAAATGTGAATGATGATGAATGAGTCTCCCTTTAGCCGCACATGAATCCAATAGACTCTGCTCTAACTCATTGCCACCAATAGCCTTGTCACATATTCGAGCAAGACAAAACCCAAGCTCCATCATGCAAAACCCTAGCTCTTTGAAAGACCTTCCAAGATTCTCGAATTCCATGCCATAGCATTCACTCACCGTTTGTTGAACATGTTGTGATTTTGCATATTTGAGTTGCATGGCAAAGGGGGATACACTCCTGTCAGGGTTTCTTAAAGGAACGTCACTACCTAAGTTATGCTCCTAGGAAGGAAAGCACGCAATGCAAGCACGATGAGAATCCCTACAAAACTGAATTAATTTTGAACCTAAACCCTAGATTGATGTTATGTGTAACAATGAATTTGAATCAGAATCAAAATCCACATAGATATAAAGTTGCAATTACCTTGAGAACGAGTTTTCGGGTGTCGAGGTCGAGAAGAGCGAGTTTCCGAGAGAGAGAGAGAAGGTGTGAGCGGAGGTTGGAAGCGATGGGGACGGCGAGGAGGCCTGGGACAGTGGGTTCTAGGGCTTCCATGATGGAATCGACCATGGATGAAGTTGAAGGTGAAGATAAGTCTGAATATTGAAGCTCGTATAGATCGATCGTCTCTGCTTCCTCCATCTCCATCATCTCTTGCAGTTGCAGAGAGAGAGAGAGAGAGAAGTATAGAATGAAGTATGAACGCTTGAGGACGACAATGATACTGTGGGCCAGTGTTATGTGAATATTCACAAAATGGGTTTACGTTTGAGGGTAACTTAAAATGGATATGTCCACTAAATTTTTATTGATAACAAAATTACATGAGTTCTTCTTTGGTAAGGTATTAAGGTATATGATTGGAAATTAATGGAACTTATCTTTCAAAAAAGTAAATAAGAAAAGTTTTTAGTTTATGCATTAAATGGTATATTAAGTAATTTATTCAAGTGACTTAAACTCGTCAAATTTATTACATGAGGTGATAATACACCATTGCATGAGTGTTGAATTCTTTTTTTTTTAAGAATGAGTGTTGCATTCAAAAAGAATATTTACAGTCAAAGGTGGTTTGTCTCAATTTTATTTAAATAATTCTAAAGCATTGGTGAGAAAATCATTAACTTAGGTCTTAGGACTTAGGAGTATCTGTGCAAGTGCTGCGGAAAGCGTACATCTTAAAAATGCCGATGGTACCATCTAGATCAATAAGATTAAGAGCAAAATCCGATTAAAGAAGCTAAACTACTCTTCATATTTTAGCATATATAGTTCTACATTAGATTACAGTGTTGTTAATGATCATAAAAGTGCGTCCGAAATACTTAGACCACAATTTCTTTGTACCTTAGTCAACAAGCTGTTTCCCTCGGTTAAATCTCAGGCCCGAATGGCTTCAACACCACTCCAGGACTCCTCGAAGTCCAAACCTCTGCTGCTGTTGTAGGAGCCGTGCACTGAACTCAACCAAACTCTTCAACAAGACCCCTCTCTTTTTGATCTTACTAGCAAGAAAACTAACTTCAAACTACTTGTGCAAGCGCTGCGGAGTGCAGCATATCAGAAAATGCTAATGATGTCAACTAGAACAATAATTAGAAGCTAACTAGCTAAGCTACTGTTCAAATTATATATAAATTTACACTGTTGTTAACGATCTAAAAATGCTTCAGGAAACCTTAGGCCACAGTTTCCTTGAAGCTCTTAGCCAACCAGATAGCTGTTTCTCTTGGGGAAACCTTCTCGGGACCAAATGGCTTCAACAACACCCCAAGTTCTTCAAACCTCTGTTGCTGCAGGAGCCGTGCAGAGAACTCGAGCAAACCCTCCAATGCCTCTGCACGTTGCTGGTAAGACGAGGTGTCAAACCTGTGCCTGCTAGACTCAGCAGAGGAGTGGCTTGAAACAGCATGTTCAGAGCATTCATTGCCATGTGAAACTGGAGCAGCAGGACAAGCATCACTGCCACTGGAAGGGACACTGGCCTTGTCCACAACTTGGATTGTACACTTGTCCTTCGTGATTAAGCAGTCAGCACTCTTTGGCGAACCAGAAGAGCACTGAGCGGAAGTTGATGAAGTTCCACGGACAGGGAAGAGAGAATCCTCACAAGAGGCCAAAGGGAATTCAGCCATCTTGTCAATTCGCGGTGCATTGACAGAAATATCAGGAGAGTCCACACCTCGAAGAAGACCAACATTAGCTCTATAAGGGGTGGTTGTGCACATGGTTCTGGTAGGCAGTGGAAGGGAAGCTCTTCTAGTTGGTGGGGTGAATTTACCCCCTGCTGGAGTGGATGGAAGCTGAAATGATGAGCAAACAAATAAACTGATATACACCCTGGATTCTTCAATAACATACATACGCTCCATTAATTGAGGCTAAGGAAACCACACCACAAATTAAGCCCCCACTGGAAATTAATACGAAATCATCATGTAATGACATTTGACATTGATAATATAGAAGAACCTATATTTATAATGTATTCACACATGCATGCATGTTGAACCTAAATGAATCATATATGATACCATTGACATGCTTCAAATGATAATTCAGGTTGAGAAGTTAATTCAATCGTCTCAGTACAGTCAAATTATTTTTTCTGTTTCCTTATTTATTG
This sequence comes from Glycine max, assembly GCF_000004515.6. Lineage (NCBI taxonomy): Eukaryota > Viridiplantae > Streptophyta > Magnoliopsida > Fabales > Fabaceae > Glycine > Glycine max. The sequence goes on along the minus strand of NC_038246.2, from coordinate 2,533,270 downwards.
TCATAAAGATAAACGCATGTATTGAGAAGTGTAGAACTGGAACTTACTAACTCACGCTTGGAACCAGTATAGGATATCTTTGATGGTATAGTCTGCCGTCGGGGAGTGGCATATTCCTTAGCTGATCTCAATCTTGGCAATCTATCAACAGTTGAGGACTTTGTGTCTCTTGATTTGTTAAAATTGCATTCTTCACGGACAAGGCCAACAGATAGTTCATAGTGCTTCTCTTTTGAACAAGTAGAGAATCCTAGTGCTCTTTGAGTAGAACACACAGAACCTAGCTCAGTTCCAGAAATACTAGGATTCAAGGCCCTGTCATTGCTGAATGACAATCGTTTGTCTCTGTCAGAAAGAGTAGAAACAGATCCTGGCTCGAGAAACTGAGTCCTCCTTACATAGTTTGAGTCAGACCATTGGAATGGATAAGTACTTCTTCTGGGGTTATTTAATTTCAAGTGAATTTTAAGAATGTAAGGTTGAAGATGCGGATGATTTAGTAACTCTGCAGCCTGCCAAAACAATTGCACTTAATTTGTGTTGAATAAATCCACCAAAATGAAGTTAACCGAGCATAATTTGTATAACTAACTATACATTTGGTTGGGGGGGGAGAACAAGTACACTTTTGCAATTATAGCAGTGGCCTTCACATTATGTAAGGAAGAAATTTGTTTCAAATGAAATTGTCTTAACACTTAAAATTTCAATATAAATTCTTGGCTGTGCTTCATAGGACAACAGAAGTGAGAATTAAGCTGATAATGATGACAATGATAGAGATAAGAAAAATAAGGAATTAAAATATTGATCAGCACAGGAATAGATGAAGGGAACAAACTTAAAGGCTGGTACTACCTTAATACATATAAGGTTACGTAATTAACAAAGTTACTGCATCCAAAGGTAAGCTCAAAACGTAAAACAAATAAGTGGTTCTATAAGAAGCCTCTTGACAGGCATGTTAAGCAGAAGTGTAAAATAAACATAAGTTCCTGAAGTTCCATACATTTTTCACGTCCCATTCACATTTTCCAGAAGCCAACCCTCAGGTAACTTAACTAGAAAATGGTTCACACAATATACATTACATGGAGCTAGAAGGTACTACGATATATGATTAGAGGCTGGGAAAGAAACACTAAGGGATCAATCAAGAAGAATTGCTCCGCTACCTTATACCACATAACATGAAAGCTAAAAGCCTAAAAATTGCAAAAACAAAAACTAAAGAAAAGAGACCACAGAATTGTCTTGTATTTATCACTCAGCAATGTACAGACAATGATATCTCATACCTGCACACCATTATTTTTATAGACTAGTTTTCATTAATCAATCCACAATCACATCTTGACAAATGCAAAGAAATATGCAAGAGAAAACATACACTTGGCCGAAGCTCAGGATTCTTCCGCAGCATACTCTTAACAAGCCCTCGACTGAAATAAGAAACAGACATTATTTAAATTGCTGCAGGCATAGACAGAAACATAGCAGTTACATAGTCACGGGGAGAAAAGAGACAAAAGACAGATGATAAGTGTGAAATTTAGCTATAACTGTGTCACATATATTTGTAAATATAATTTTTTATAAAATTGTTGTGTATCATGTCAAGCATATTAGTACATTAACTTGTGTATGTTTAGTAACGTTTCCTCCTCAATCATCCTCAAAAAACTGTTCTTTCAATAGTGATTGTAGGAACATAATAAAAATATAATGTCTACTTAAGTGTATGTTTTTTTTTACTTTATTTTAAACTTGATTAAAAATATTTTATGAATATGAAAAATGTAAGTAGAATACATAATATGAAAAAATGTAACAATTGAAACTAAAAATCTAATTAAATAATGTTTCTATAAATAAAAAAAATATAAGAGTTTAAAATTAATTAAAAAATTAAAATTATAACACCTCAAAATATATTTTTGCCCATAAAATAAAATTGAAATTTATAAAAAAAATATCATATAAATATCCATTTTTATCATTTTATATTTTTCAGCTACTTTAACAGATAATTCTACCAAACACTTATGATTTAATAAATTAGCTTAACAATTTTTAGCTTTTAACTAACTTTTGAACTAGTTTTATCGAACATAGTCTAACCCTCGTTGGGGGTAATAATTGTTATTACACTGATTGTGAGACCTGTTGTTTTCTATGTTCTGTTTTTGTATTATATTATCTTCTCTTTGCAACCATTCAATGAAATGCATCCCTTTTTCCCAATTATCAATTCAAATAGAGATAACTTGTGATTTGGTACTTGGATCTAATCCTCATGGGAATGAACTTCATACTTTTACCTTATTACTTGATAACGACCAATGCACTTTCCAATGTTACCAATTAACCGATAAAAAGTCTAAAGAAATAAAAATTACTAGGAAATAGAAGACTTACAAAGAACCAGAATACACTGTTGGTAGTGGAGCCACTAACGACTTGTTTATTTTGTTAATCAGTGCTTGCATATCCTGCTCAAATAGAAGACGGAGAAAAAAAGGACTGATTTCATGTTGTGTTCCAAAATGTAATAGCTCAAACATCACCATGGAAATTAATGATGCAATATAATATTTGTATCCCCATCAAATTTCCCTCCTTAATATAAAAAGTTTTGCAAATAATATTTCATTAAAAACATTAAAAAAAAAACAAATAACTGCCAGCCATAGACAGAAACTTACAAGAGCTTTAAAAGCTGGCTTGTGAGCAGCCATTTCATACACACAGCATCCTGACAATTATTATAAGATGTAACCAACGTCAATTGCAAATGAAAAAAATACTGGAAGATGGGAAAAGGAAAGGGTAAATAAGCCTAGGTGATCTCATGAGTACAAAAATAATCTATCTTACCCAAAGACCAGATATCTGACTTAGAGCCATAGGGTATATCAGCAAGAAGCTCAGGGCACATATAACTTGGAGTCCCCACAACCTAAGCTTAGACCAAAAACACACAGTAAGATATCAGGTGAGAGTAATCAATAGAATATCTTGGCTATAACACTCACTGAGGATGCAAGATCATCGCATGTCAACATTTTAGCAAGGCCAAAGTCACCTGCATCCAACATACACAACATAAGGATTGGATACTAAAACAAGGCACAACAACTTAGACATGTTTAGGCTCCAAACACATTCATGAAGTGCAAGTGCAATTTGAGGACAGAATGAAGAAAGCCATTACCTAGACGTATATCTTGATCTTTTGTCAAGAATATATTTGAACACTGAAAGCAACATGGATAAAACATCAATATAAAGTAGGTCATCAAAGATTTTATATACTCAGCAACATAACATCTTCAGTAAATGAACTTAGAGAAATCATTCACCTTGACATCACGATGAAGAATATGATTTGCATGCAAGTAATCAAGTGCCATCAGCAGTTGAACCAGCCACTTACAGAGCCTCTGTATGCAAAAAATTGATAGACATTAATTAGTTAATTTCCATAAAACTTCCACACAGGAATGAAAGATTGAAAGTTATTCATGGCAGGCTCAAAATAAAAAAGAATTGCTGCAAGAGCGGCCAACCTCTTCAGGAAAATAAACGCCATTGGCCTTTTTAATTGCCTCGGCCCTGCACAACAAAGAAATTATAGAAGAGCAACTTAGTAACAATTAAAAGATAAAACGTTTTGACATATGTTCTGAGTTCCTCAAACACTTAATTTAATATTTAAATGAAATTATGACTTACATATCTCCTCCTTCACAATAGCCAATGACGATACATACAAAACAACCCTGGAAGAGCAGATACCAGCTTGCAAATTTCAGAATTAAAAATTAATCAATAATCATAAACCCATTTTCTATTCTCTGTTACAAAAAAAAAAAGAGGCTCCAACATCAACATCATCATTGATTAATATAATAAAAGTTCAACATTTGTAAAGAGATAAGCAAAAAAAAAAAACATTAAACTTTTCCAGTCCAAAATAAGTCCCATTTGTCAAGCATAAACCAAAAACACTACAAAACAAAAAAAATGGCAACAAAATGAAAAAGTTTTGATTTTTATGTTTTTTTTGGTTCTTTAAAGCTGACCTTTTCCACCCAGGAATCTTTATACTCTACGATAAATGGATTGCGAACTTTAGAGATAAGCTCCATCTGCAAATTGCAAAACAAAGAATAAACAAAGCATCTCAGAATCCTTAGTTAGCATAGAAAAAAAAAGTAAGCACCCCATTCCACATTTTAAAACATAAAGCAACAAATATTAAAAATGAAATGCAATAGTGAATAATATAAAGAATAAAACCTAAAAAGGTGGTGTTAGTGTTAGTATTACCTCCTGGTGAGCAGATCTACGAGTTCTATCAGTCTGGCGGGCAAGACGTATCTTCTTAAGGACATACCTAATTTTACAAACACAAAAAATAACAACATAATAATGAAAATATATATATATATATATATATATATATATATATATATATATATATATATATATATATATATATATATATATGCAAGTTATTCATGAGTGTGAGTGAGAATAAGGAAACATGAGAGAGACACGATAAGAGTGAGTGGGCTCACCTTTTGTTTTCGTGCCTGTGCCTGACAAGTAGAGCTGAAGCAAAGGAACCTCTTCCAATCTGTTCAAGAATTTCATACTGCTCCATTTTTGGACTTGAAGCAATTCACTTCAACGTTGAGACAAATTAAAGAGAGAGCAGAGAAAGAAAATAAAAGTAAGGAAGGTGAATGAATTGAAGAGGAAGTGAATATAAGCGTGCAGAGAGAGAGAGAGAGCGTTAGTTTGGCCACCGTACTTGCCCGTGCTCTTATTTTACTTTTGTGTGTTCCTGTTGAGTCATTTTCCCAGAATACGCTTTTAACTTTGACCCCCCTCTTAGTCTTATGTTCCTGTTCTTATTTGAATTTAATTTATTTCTTTTCGGCTTTCCTTTTCTTTTCTTTTCTTTTGCCGCGCTCCAATAAATTATCATCATTCATCATCTTACTTAATGCAATGAATTTAAATAAAAGCATATAATATATTTACGGGCGTGGGTGGGTGGGCAAGGAATCCGAGTTCAACATTAATATTACAAAACAAAAAAGTGTTGAAATCTTTGGTGAAAATACTTGGCTTAAATTTTATCTACAAGTCAAATTTTGAATTAGTTATGATTTTTTTTCTGATGAATCTTAAGTTAAGAAAAAAAAATCAAAATAGAAAAAATAATATATAAATTTTATAGGATTTATATTATGGTAAGATGAGAGAAATAGAGGCAATGAGAAGAATGGATGAATTGTTTAAAATAAATGGATACACACGTATTATTAGTCGCAAAATCGTATTTTTGTATTATTCATTTCACTCCTGGCTGGGACGTCTTTTGGACTTGATTATGTTTATAAGCTAATTAAAGCCGTTACTTAACTAATTAGATTGTTGTTTGTGGCTACTTTGCTATTTATAGCATGAATGCAAAAGTATTAAACTTGAGAATTAGTCGGGAGGGAACCCATTTAATTTTTTTAAAAAGTGCTTTCTGAAAAAAATTATTCAAAAATACCCTAGTCCAAACCAAGAATATTCTGTCCTACCCCTAGTTTCTATAACGTGATCTTCTTACAATAGAAAATATTCTCAAACACTTTACCCTATCTTGCATGCTTCTTTTTTTAACATTTCAATGTCATCGAGCATTAGAATTCAGAAAAACACAAAAATAACTATTCAAACTTAGGACGAATCAACCATAAATACAAGGTCTTGAAAAATGCTTTCATAGGGGGACCACATAAGTTATAACTAAACTTTGGTCAAAGGGAATAATAATCTAATTTGTTTGTTTTTTTTTTAAAGTACTGAGAAAAATTCACGAGACAAGAAACCCCATGACCCTAAACTAATAAGGTTACAAGAACTTTAAAACCAATAAAAAGACAATACCTCTTTATGCAAAGAGACACTCACTCCTTTGAATGATGTAGATATAAGTTTGGTTTAACGATAAACAAAATACAAAGAGAATAATAAGTGATGGATTTGAAATCTTCATTAATAAATTAACCATTAATATTTATTTATAAAAAATTATTTTTAGAACATATCTTACACAATTACTCATGAAAATGTGAATTTGAGAATGTAGTATTCTCATATTTGATACAAAATACACATGTTTTCTCCTCTTTCTTTTTTATATAAAAGGATGAAAATCCTACAATTTTTGTATGGGAATGCAAAATAACTACCCCCACTTTAACCTTATTTTATCTCTTTTTTTTTAATTCAAACAAATTTAAAATTATTTAAAGAAATGATGAGTATTTACCGTACATCTTTAATGAAAATAATATTCCTCATAACCATACACCATAAATATAATTCCCGAACATATAATTTAATTCACGAAACAAACGTCCCAAAACACTAAGGATTGTAAATATTTTAAATCAACCAATAAAAATCTCCCCCACAACAATTTTTCAAGTTAGACAGAGGAACTACCTAGATCGTTGTAAGAGGATTGAAATCACCTATCCCCTAGTGTGTCTCACTTTCCTGTCCCACAAATTAAAAAATGTAAACGTAGATACTGAACCAAACTGTATGACACTATGTCCCCAAAATTGCATGTCTCTCAATGGCCCCCCTTTTCTCTTCTCGACGTTGTCGTGTGTGCATTGTTGTATTTTTCTAATTTCTTGCTAAACACAGTGTCCACGTTCCAAAAAAAATTTCTTCTTCCTGCATTGCAATTCGAATTCTAAAACTCTGGATCTATAAAACATAGACACTCCTGTTTTTTGTCGTGTCCGGCAGTGCCGGCACCAACACACACTCATATTACATCCTATATTTTGGATATTACAGGTGTCCACGTGTCCATGTTTGTATCGGTGTTTCATAGCTCTGGATTGATTAAATTCAAAATCTGGAAGTTGAAATCTAGAATTCCTTCATCGTGACACTGGAGTTAAGCGATTCAGAGATTGACTTCCAACACTGGGCTCTTTTGGTTTCTTCATCGTGAAACTAGAGTTAAGCCCTTCACACGCAGCAGCGAAGCACAGATGCATCAGAGGGTAGAGATAGGCGTGTGGTTTAACAGTGTGAAAAAAACCATCACGAAAAGGATCTCAAATCCACGTGTACTTATAATTGACGTGGAAGCTTTTGATTCGTGGGACAGGAAAGTGAGACACACTTTCAGTCGTAATAATCCAAGACAATTATTTGCATATTCATACTCCACAAATGCTACTAGGTATTAATTCTCATAATATTATTGGTACCATTGAGTCTTCATTAAAATACTAACAAATTTGGCATCATGACACCCATGTAAGTCTTTATTAAACCGGTGTTTTTTTGTCTGTTATTAACCTCGGGCATTTTTTTTTGTCACGAACCCATGGCTTTTTAAGTGAATTTGAATTTAAGAAAAGGGGAAGGGAAGTGAACTTAGCAAAAATAAACTAGTGGAAACAGCAAAAGTCTTTTATTTTATACGCCAACATTTTAGCCCATTTTGGGCAAACAATGCTCTTATGGCGTGCTTCAAGCTACAAAATGGGCAAATGGCCCATATTTTGACCTTCACATACACGGACACTCGAATAATGTTTAGAAACTAATAGTGAATAAAAAAGAAAGAAAGAATACATGATTAAAAAAAATAATTAGGTAATCGATATCAATAATGTGTTTTGATCTCTTATTTTGACCGAGTCAAGATTTTTGTTAAGACATCTGTCAGCTACTTAAATGACAATCGATATCAATAATGTGTGTTGGATCTCTTATTTGAAGTGGAATTAGTTGCTAATTATATAGTAGATATGTTGTAAGGGAACTGAAACTTAAAAAGGTTGAAGAAGTTGCTGTAATCATAGTAATTCACTTGTTATGTTAAACATGGAAGGACATGTTTGAGCACACGTTGCAACGGATTTTTCTCGTTCCGATACTTGGAACGCAAAAGCAACAAAATTATGTCTTTTGTGTTTTGTGTATTGGGGAGATGGAAACTACGAGTTGATAACAGCTACACAAACATTGGCTTCTTTTCTATGATATATAACTTGGAGCTGTCTCGGTGATATAAATTTGCTGGAAAAGTTTAATTGGCTCATGAAAGTTTACATCCTTTTCTGAAAGGAGAGATGGAAAATTTTGAAAGGTATTGAAAATGTGAGAGGCATTTGATTGACATTTATCCATTTTATTACTATATAAAAGAGGTCCTGTAACATGTTGAAGTATCCCGCATCAAAGTCCAAGAGAGAAGAACAAGTGTGCTTGTGGTGACACTGAGAGGAACTCTTGTGAAAATTAATTTATCATTTCTTATATAACTCTTAGGTATTCCGATTTGTATTAATGTGATAGACAACTTATGTTAAGTTGTCATACTTGTAATCATTTTCAAGATAATACACATTTTTGTTGTATTTATGTGTGAAAGTAAATAAGAAGTGTCAAACAGTTTAAACTTTTGTAAAATCTACCGTATTATTTTTCTATGCAACTTGTTTATATGTCTTCTAATTTTTAATTAATCTTTGTTGTTTGTAATTTTCGTAAAATAAAAAATAATAATGTATCAAAATAGTTGTTAGATTAAGAAGTATGAACCATTACTTTAGTATTGAAAATTCACTTGTAAATTAATTAAAAGACGGAAAATAATAGTTATTCTGAATTTTAAAATAGTAAAAATAAAAAAAAAATTCAAAAGCTTGAAAGCCACCGTCCACTATACTATGGGCTATGGCTATCATCATCACTACGAATGCTACGTCAGTGAGAAAGCACTATATGTGGCGTTAGGTGGGTCGAAATAACAACTTTTATGGTTGTGGTTGTTAACATAGTAGTACAATTCTGGTTCTCATTTTGAACCAAATTCCTGTTTTAGGAATTAGTCAGCAAATTAATTAGTATGATGAATTTAGGCACTCATAAATTACAAGTACTTTATTGATATATCTATTTTTTCTATTACTACAAATCATTAATTAAATTAATAACTTATCATTCTTCTCTTATTTTCTCTCTTGAGATGTAAACACTCTTCTCTTATTTTCTCTCTTTGAGATGTAAGCACTTAAGAGGTATCAAAGAATTAGTTTTCAACTAGATTAATATAGAACAAGCTTAGATCTCTTCTGTACAAATATAAACCATTAATTTGAGGACAAGATAAAATGATTAGTTTCGGTTTACACCAAGATATAATCGATAATCTTTTATTCTAAACTTAAGAATACGTTGTGTATTAATAATATACAATAATTTTAGATAATTATTATATGTGATAATTTTATTAATTTAAAAATATTTTTTTAAAAAAGTATATATACCAATAAAGATTTATGATTGACTGACATTAAACTTTAAATTTATTTTTACTGCCGATAAAAAATGATCTAATTGGTAACGAATATATTTGTATTTCAAAATAACGTAAATTTAATTGCGTTATGGATGCGAGAATATTGTTAATGAATAATCTACAAATACTTATTTAATTAAACATTCTTTAAACATTGATATTTGTCATAAGCCTGCCCCCCGAACCCTCACCTAAACTTTTGCAAACCATAAATAATTATTATGGAACTAGGTGTTATTATGAGATATGGAACATATATTAAAGGGAAAAATGTCTAGCATTATAATAATTCGGTGGGGTCAATAAATCAGCATGGTTAGAGATTGCACATTGCAGAATTGCAGGTGATGCCCTCTTCAGAAAATCCAAACAGGATTTCTAATTATGTATGGGATTGGACGGTTGGACCATTGCTCAACTCAAATTGCATTTGTGATGCGTGGATTTGTACTGATATCGATCACATCCCTTTCGATTTTTTCCAGTCACAGGTGGTGGTGGTGGTGGTGGTGGTGGGTTATAGTTTAGTACAATTAATGTGACAAGTGACAATAAACTAGGAACATAACTGAAGTTGTTTCAGAACGAAAGGCCTCAAGAATTAGTAAAGAATTTGAAGAAAGCGTGATGGTGTGTTCTAAAGCGTATCATACCCCTTTCAATGTCTCCTGTTTCTTTCCAACCACAATATATATATATATATTTTTTTAAAGCAACAAATTAAAGGGAATGACAAGATATGGATGGAACAATTCACGCAGTTTATAAAATTGTATCAAGAAATTGTCGTCAAAGTCCCCATATGAAGTAGCTATAGTTATTTGCTAGGTGAGATTTCCTTTTACCTTTTTCATGATTTTCCTATCTTATTGCAAATAAATATTATATATATATAGTTCTCTTTATAAACCCTTATTGATGCTACTGGTGTAGAAAATTAAAACTGAGATCTAGAATACGTGCGTCATTATCAATTCAGATTATGATCTCCATACATCTCCCTTGTAGAAAAATTAGGACCTTGGCATAGACATGCGCACCAACTACTGGTTTACAATGATATGTAGTATTATAAAATTTAAATGGTTAGAAAATGCAATAAGTCCAACTATACAATTTTTTGCAATATTTGTTTATTATATGCGATTAATGTTTTGAATGTTATTTATGATGGGCAAAAAAGTATCACTTAAACGTGAGAACAATTAATACGTACAATTGTAAGACAGGATGAATAGAGATTGAAAGCTGAGTTGTAAAAATTAAATTAGTAAAAAAAAAAAGATATGTTGTAGAGCAAACAAAGATATATATATATATATATATATTGTAGGAAAAATAGAGAGATGTCAACAAACTAAACGAAAAAAAAAACATGTTCTCAAAGTAAATTTACCAAACAGTTTGATTTTATTTTTTATCTCTAAAGTCTAAACTTGTTTTCAAATTAATACTTACCAAACATATTTAATTTTTCTTGTTTTTTTAAACAGGGGTATTGTTTCTTGTTAATTAGTGGGCTTCGTTATCAAACTAATGTGAGCCACACAAAATATTTAAACCAGTCAGAGAGAGAATACTAATGAAAAAGAGTATTAAATGTGTGCGTGTCACTAACATTTATTCTTATAGCTAGAATAGTTTTTTTAAAAAAATAAAATTGGATCATAATCAAACAGGTATATAAGTTCTGAAGACTAATAAATCAAGTATGAAGTAATTAATAGATAAAAGATCTCGACCTATATTATGAAGATCTGTGATATTATCTATGATCACCCGAAACTTTTTGGTTTTCTTCTCTTTGTTTTAAATAATTGGTTTTTGGACCGTGCAATGCATGGGTAATTTTTTTTAATTATTATAAGAATTAATTACTAGTAATATATATGACAAATAAGTGTAGATATAAAAAAATTGTAAAAATATTCATGTTAATTCTTTGTATTTTATACATATGATAAAGAACTTGAACATAATATATACCTTAATATCATGTATGAAGAATGAAGAATTTGTTGACATATTGAATATCGGTCCATTAAAAACTTATAAACACATTGACATATTGCATAATTAGTCCACCATTCCCTTACAACACACTGATTCAATTAACTGATAATTAAGTATATATTTCAGATAACATGACAAATTCATTCCAGATTATATATGGAGCAACAACACCGTATTTATGGATGGGTACGTACCTAATTTTATATACATACTGTTGTCTTTATCGTTGGATGTATATCAGCATTTACACGCGTTAGTTTGTTATTTTTTATTAATTATTTGATTAAGTTTTTAGGATTAGTTATTTTATTTTCTGTTATTTAATAGTTGTTAGGTTAGTAGCTTGTTATTGCTACGTTAGGTTATTACGGAGGAAGTTAATTATTGTTGCTTATTTCTGTTACAACAAATTTGTATCTAAACAGATGATTATTCAATAAAAAAAATATAAATTTATTTCTCTTAATTTAAATTTTGAGTTAAGCATATGTTAGGGGATTGAATGGGTTCAAATGGGTCAGAGGATATAAATGCACTACAGAACTAGTGTATTTTTATTAGTTGTGCAAGGGAAAGGGTACCCTTTCCTCTTCCTTAATTAATGAATATGAGTTTGTTTGCTGTTATAAAGAAAAGTATATAAAATATTAATGATATACTAATAGTATATTAACGTGCATGGTGCATTGATATCAGACTAGCTATATCGGTAACTGGAAAAGAAAATGTGGGTACAGAATTGTTTGTACTAGGGAAGTGAATCCTAGCCGCTGGGTGAAGCTCCGGTAGAACTAGAATTAGTTGCAGCACCAAGAGTGGCAGCTGGGCCACTGAGCTGAACCGGAATGAAATCACCGACCATATCCATTTAATTTCAATTATTCATACATACCGTACTTACAAAGCAGAATGCAGGACCATCTAGTACGGACCACACATCAAAGCTTCTAGTCTTGTAGAATTCACATATTTAACATTGACATTGACGTCGTTGTACTGCATGTTTACTTTCATACTTATCGAGTTTAAAAATTTATATTACTCGTATCAATAGCTTTATCTACTGTGACCTTGACACAGTGCTGTGCATCTAACACAGAATTTTGTTAATTTCATTAATTCTGCAGTAAAGTTTGGACTATGTATATATATGGCATATATGCGCTCAGATTAATTATTCAAAACTAATTAATAATCTTCATCTGGTCCCATTTTTTATGCGATCATGCAAGCTCTCACTTTTCCTTCTCCGCTTCATAATATCACAAAAGTTGAAATTAAAGCAGGCCTATTAAAAATTTATATACGTTGTCACATTAGTCACGGGAGGATGTTCTTGGTCAGCTTTTTCGACAAACTTAAATAATTTAAGCGTATGATCTGGAAGAAGTAATTATATGTATGCAAACAGACTATTAATATTAATAGTCGAATAACAAAATTAAGGAATATATATGTTGAATTATTAGATTTTTTCTTTCCTTTTCTAAACCATCCCTCTATCCGGTAAATATTTTACTTATAGGTTTAAATATATTTAAAATTTCTAATAAATAATTAATTTTATTTTGAGCCCTTATAAATTTTTTCATGGCTGTAAGTATCTGATATATTAAACTTTTGTAAAAAAAAAAGAATTTGTAAGATAACAAATTATCACTTAATTGATGATACAGACTCGAAAACAAAAATCTTATATAATATCTTCAAGATTACAATAATAAAAAATTATTAAAAATTTAAAATAAAACTTAAAGAACCTTAAACATATTTAAGTCTTAATTATATTATTAAATTAAAATATGGTAATACAAGTTGAATATGGTTTATTTCATATTATATTTTAAAACATAATTGAAAATCTCACCATTTTTTTTTATAAATTTAATGAGTGCAAATACTATTCTACACTCATTTTATCTCCTCTTCATTTATTCTTAAGTCATGTTTAAATAAACTTCTCTCCCTGAATATTTATAGAAGAATTAATAAAAAATAAAAAAAGATTTTCTTTTAAGCTAAAATAAACTTATTTATAAGCTGAAATCAACTTTATGACGCTAAAATCATTTAACTTGCATATATGGTTTTAGTTCATATAACAAAATTTAATTATCAGATAAAAAAATTCTTTTAATTTTTTTCTCCTATAAATACTAAAAACTTATTTACAAATAACCTTAGTTTATACTGTAATCTCCACTCCTTAAAAGGGACCAAATCTCATATATATTCATGGTATATATACACACAAAAAAACTTAATCCACCTTTTTCATGTCATTGAACAACTTAATCTCATTTGACCACATAAAAAAAATTCATTTTAGATTTTATGTGAGTTTTTTAATCTCTCTTTACACTCACATGTATTCACCCATATTTGGAATAGTTTCACAAAGGAAATAATATTATTTTTCTTACTTGTGCTAGCTAGCCGGTCAATTGAGAAATGATATCAATAAATTTCACTACAATATTCAGAACTAAAATCTTTTAATTAATTAATTAATCCTTCAATCATAATTTAAAAATTTGCAACTAGAATTAAAGTCTAATTAGAAGCTCATCTTATGAGATCATTATTATTGTTACATTTAGCGTTGTTATTCAAATTTTTATTGTTATTATTATTATTATTAGTATTATTTCTATGATTATTGTTGTTATTATCATCATATCACCTCACTATCATGTGATGACAGTGACAATAATGATGAAGACAATAATTATAATTATATGTTCATATTAATAATAGTATTGATTGGTAACATAATGGTTGTAATAGTGTGGTGGACTTTATTGGTTATAATTTTTTTATTTATTTAAAATAATGTGTGGAATAAATTAAAAACAAAAGGTCATATTTGTAAAGATATAAAACAAAATACTATGAAGAAAAAAAAAAGAGTAAAAAAGGTAGGTAGATTGATGTTTTTTTTATAAGCCAAATATAAAAGAAATTAAAGAAGTAAATATATACATTAGCATTAATTAATGTATTGATGATATGTGGTTTCCATGACATTATGTAGCTGTTGTGTGTGTGTCGTTGACCAACCTTATCTGAGTACGTGGTGGATATAGAAGTAACGTTGGCATTATCTTCATATTTATGGTGTGACTGCTGATCATGTCTAGTGAAACATGCAAGCGTCTGGAATGAGGCACGTATACGTTGCGAGATAGTATATACTATTTTGGCAGCCATGGATGCGCCATCAGGAATCTGGTCCCTTCTACTACTACACAATCTGTGAAGTCTGAACTCTGAAGCTTTCTTACGAGACAAAAACTGTCCATTTCTTAGTTGTTTTCTTGTATTTTTTTAATGTACGTAGCCAAGAAAAAAACATGCAAGCGTGTGATATGTATTCAGTGCTCAAAATTCAAAAACAAATACTACTACTCCTGTTTTGCAGCGTAGTGACTTTCCGTGAATGATTTGTGAGTAGTCAAATTTGACCTTTCCGATTACAAAGAATGGCTGAATTAAGGATCTTGATCGATCAGGCTGAGTTTATTCAGTTTAACTTTACTTACGAAAATGGCCGGTGAAATCGGAGTTTGATCAAAACAATTAATTAATTAAACTGCTTACATATAGTTTTGAAAAAGTCAACAATTTGATTTAAGTTTTTGATTTAGATAAATTACTGGAAGTGAAATAAAAAAAACGAGAAAGAAAATGAATTTTTGAAAAAAGGAGACAGTTTTTTATGTGATAACGGCCATTTTTCTTTCTTTATATTTTTTAGAATTTATTTTTGAGGAAATATTTAAATACAGAATGAAAATCATTAATTAATTTTAGATTCATACACTATCTTATTTTTTACTTTTTTTTTTTACATCAAATTGATTAAACTTATATTTTAGAGGGAGTCCGTAAAGAATTCAATCATAAATAATTATATATATATATATATATATATATATATATATATATTAACTTTTTTTTGTTTTTGTTTGAAAAGGCAATGTTTGTTAAATTTTATAATAATAAATTATATTAATTATAAATTTTTTACCGGTGGATAATATAAAACTTTTTACATTGTCAGTTAATAAATTTTAAATTCATTTAGAATAAATATTGTTTGAGATGATTACATTAATTTTAATAACTATAGTATTTGTTTCAACTAATAATTTTTTGCTTTAAAATATAATTATCTTAAATAGTATTACATTAAATCCAGATTACAATCAAACCACATGATTTTTTCTATACGTTAATTTACATTTTTTTACACCATTAGTTTACATTTTTATCTATGCAGGATTGTATATATTAAAGACGTTTTAAATAATTATATATATATATATATATATATATAATTTTATGTTTGACTTTTGATTTTAATTCCTAGGATAAATCCCGTGGGAAAAAGTCAAACAATTATTTGTCTTAAAAAGAAATTAAAAAGTTCAATATGAATTGTGTTCATTCGTGTGGCTTAGGTGGAAACGTGTCAAATCACTCAAGTGTTTATAAAGTCTACACTTTATCTGATTTTTGAGAAGAAAAAAAAGATAATTGATTTTAAATTATAAGGCATCAGTTTGGTCTACATATTTATTGTAGATTTTCTTATCAGACCTAATCACATTTGCTCAAAAGTTTGGTAAAAAAGGTTTGTTTTTCTTACTAAGGTTTTAAAATGATATAATGAGTATTTCATTATAAACTAGCTAAAAGGTCTATTAACACAATGTTTTTAAACCACATGCACCACCTATTTTCTTTTTTAATACTCCTATTGTTACACTTATTCCCATGACATTCAAATGGTACTTTTTCCCCATTTTGGTTCGTGTTTCAGAATTTAAATTCAGGGACTCTGTAAAATTTTGGTTTCCAAAATTAAAATTTTTAAAATCTATTTATATACTTTGAATGATCTTTCATATGGAGTCTAAGATTGGGGAAAGGTAACCTACAATATAAGGGAAAGTACTATTTTTTAAAATCTCGAAGTCACAGTATAGTAGTCCTTTCACCTGTTCTGGTTGAAAAACATTACAGGGGAGGGAGTCCCAGCGTTCACGCAGTGGCATGGCCAGCACAAACAGGAGCATGTATTCAGAATATTGTGCATGGAAAATAATAAAACCCACTTGATGCGCATAAAACTCAGAGACATAGGGAAGTTATTTTTGGGTTTGGGTGGATACATGGGCTACTTTTGTATTGGGAGGATGGTTTATCTTTATTTATTGCTTACTAGTGGTAAATTAAGTCTAACCAAGGCAGCAACTAGCTAGCTCTGTATTTAATACTGCTGGTACCAATTTCTTTATTAATACAAATTGATTTGCAGATAAAAAAAACAATCTAATAGTCCTTTATGATCATATATATATCGCTGAATTTGTTTGAATTTAAAGATGAGTATGAGTTTAGAAAAATTGGCTTAATTAACTCCTTGTGCATACAAACACACAAAAGTACAGCTAGCACGTCTATTTTGAATCATGAAACTTTTTTAATCTCCGGCACTAAAAATCTTGAGGGATCATTAGGTGGGATTGCTCACGGAACTTTTGACTTCTAATAATGTCAATTGTGCATACTACTATTTGTTGTTATTAGAAAATTTTGATGTACACCTATTTTAGGAAGAAATATATTAATATATTTATTCTAATCGTGGTGCACTGAGCCTGCCTGTGGGATGTTTATGGCAGGCTTGCCTCCTTTGTGGAGAGTTTTTTTGGACAAATTTACAGGGGTGGGGTAATTTTTGAAAAATAACTATAGGAATGATAAATTTTGAAAATATTATATACTACTATGAGTAAGTTGTATTTTAAAACAAGTATAACTTATATAAATACTTGAAATCGTGAGCTAAAACATGATTTCAGTATTTTTTTTAATATAAAATATTTGAAGTCGTAATCTAAAATACGACTTTTTCACAACTTACCCATAATATGTAATATTTTTAAAATTTACCTATTGTAATTTTTTTAAAAAAATTACTTCACTCCTGTAAATTTGCTGTTTTTTGGGTTATCATCTCTTTTGGATTAGCCTTTTGGTATAGATATATAGTATATACTGTACAGCCTGTACAGTTTAAGCTGTAACTCTACTTTCTTTTATATATATAATTTTATTTTGCCTTAAAAAATTAATAAATTATAACTGTGCTTTTTAAATGCACTAAAAATGTAATTTACTAGCATATTCTTAAAACCATGCGTGCACTTTTTTTAAAGTACTACTCATTTTTATGTTTGCAAATACAAAAAAAATGTTAATTGTTGAAATATTTATTCTAAAAAATATATAAATATATGTTAGCAAATCTCATTTTTATTGCATTACTTTTTACTCAGAGAATACAAATACATCTTAAAGCATTTTTTTTATTTCTATAAAAGTGTAAAAGTGTATGGAAAGAATAGGATATACAATTTTTTATTCACATAACATAAACTTATTTATTCATGTAAAAAAAAAAAGAGAGAGAATAATATATACCTTAGACATAAAACGGACAAATCAACCCATACGATGCCATCCCACTCACATCAAGATGCGTAACCTTCCTTGATTTTTCTTCCACCATGTTCGGCTGCACACACAAGTATTATACTAAGCTTTATGTAATTTTCATCCCAAGAGGAAAATCAAAATTGGCACGAGGTGGGCAGTTCCAGACTTTTCATTTCCATTTAGAGAAATATAAGGCCACGTTTGGCTTGCCTCCCCAATAACCTTGTGACTTCGTGTGGGTCCATCTACCGCACTATAAACCCTCAAAAGAATCCTCCCCCACACATGGACAAATTCATGTCATACCCAATTGTTCACAAAAACCATTATATAAACCTATCTCATTGAGAACTCTCCCCACACAATATCACACACCAACACCTCCTTAATATCCATCACTGCCTAGCTAGCTAGCTCGCACATTTAATTATATTACACATATTTTGCTAGCCAAGAAATACTATCATTGAATATATGGGGAGTGTAGATTATGAGTACCCTTTAGGCATGAACAACGTTGAGAGAGTGCACCAAGTGGAGGTTCCACCACCTCAACCGTTTTTCAAGTCTCTTAAGTACTCTTTGAAGGAGACTTTCTTCCCAGATGACCCTTTGAGGCAGTTCAAGAACAAGCCAGCTTCCAAGAAGTTCATGCTTGGCCTTCAGTACTTCTTCCCCATCTTCGAATGGGCACCCAGATACACCTTTCAGTTCTTCAAAGCTGACCTCATAGCTGGCATCACCATAGCTAGCTTGGCCATTCCTCAGGGCATCAGTTATGCCAAGCTCGCCAACCTCCCTCCAATTCTTGGACTATGTGGGTAGTTCATTCATACTCATCATCAACTCTTAATTATAAGAAGTTATTACATCATATAAGATAACTATGTATCTATTATCTTGATTATTTTTTTTATTAGTATGACATTGATATGAACACCAATAATTTACTTACTAATAATTAATTTTCATCAAAAATCTAATTGGTCTCTTTCTTTAAGTAGAATTTTCATCTTCTAATCATGCTTTTTTATTTATAAAACTGAAATTCAAAACCTTATTAATTATGATCTCGACTAATTTATATAGTGGTATGTAAATGAATTTTTCATTTTTTCAACTTATAAAACTTTTCTATATATATCGTACTTAGAGATTGTTTACCGGATCAGGTTCATGCTATTAATCTCGAACTACATACTATTTTTTCCTTAATTGCTTTTTTTTTACTAGTTCATGATCAGCTACTTAAAACTAATGTTATTAGTAATTATTTTGGTTTATTTGATTAATATTGTGCCTAATATATGTATGAAAATGTGTATGATATGTGTTGTTGCATGTGCAGATTCGAGCTTTATACCACCATTGATTTATGCGATGATGGGTAGCTCGAGGGATTTGGCAGTGGGGACTGTGGCAGTTGGATCGCTTCTGATGGGTTCGATGTTGAGTAATGCGGTTGATCCCAATGAAGACCCAAAGCTTTACCTCCACCTTGCTTTCACAGCTACATTATTTGCTGGTGTTTTTCAGGCTGCCTTGGGTCTGTTTAGGTAAATTCTTAATGAATCACATTAATCATATACTCTTTTTTTATCATACATTAATGATGTACTCTAATGTCACTTTCTATTCCGGAAACTCATATTTATTGTAATCTTGGATTTAAACAATTTTTAAATGAAATAATAGCATTTTTATTATAAACTATTTATTTAATTTTTACGATGGTAAATATAATTGAAAACATATAAAGTGTATCACGTGTCCTTAACCCATGCATCTAGCTAGTTCATATATACAACAACTAGTATTTTTTTATTGGATGAAGATATAAAATAATAGAAACAATAATAATAACTGCTGTTTAAAAAAAACAATAATAATATTCCTACATCTAATTCCTTTTTCCCACATCTCCTTCCACAGTTCCACTTCCATTTTTTTCATATTTTATTTATTTATTTTTCTTTTACTTTTAATTTTAATTTTGCTCCTCTTTTCTTCCCATCTTTCTCTAATTTTCACCTCCATACACACAATTTTGGAGCATATGCTGACAAAAAACAATTTTGGAGCACATGAGTTTATTAATAGTACGAAGCTCACACGGATGCTCTTGCTGTCAATAATAACTGTTAAAGTTTGAAGTATAATATTGGAAGAATTATGTTATCTATAAAATATGCTTTATAATATTATTTTCTTTTATCAATGGATTCGTCCCTAGGCATATTAGTATTATATATTTTTATATCAAATTCAGGAATCTGCCCAAACAGCATCTATAATAGACGTACTACGTAGTACTAAAATTTACACGACCAGAAAGATGTTTATTTTTCCGATATAATTTTTCCCACGGAAAATATTCCGTCGAAAATTTTGAATTTTTCCATGAAATTTACCAAAGAAAAATTGTCCATAAAAAATGATTGAAAAACGAATGGATTTTACCCACGACCAATTATTACGTGGAGGCCAGGGAGTGGAAAGTTTGGGTTTTTATGCGCTTTTGATCATGTGAATTTTTGTGGTTAGGCAGTTTTTGGGCATGCTGTAGCTACCTTAATTGTCATTTCTCCTAGCATGAGACATATTCACTTGCTTCAAAAGAAAAAAATGATTGGGAGACATCTACCTATGTCAAGCTATGTATTATTGTGTAAACTGAATTTTTAGGCAACTTATACATGTTAATGGAGTATAAAAAAATGTAGTTATATAGAGTATTTTCAATAAAGAATTTAGATTTTAATCTTAAGGTCTCATATTAGAATGGAAAAAATCTCGAGAGTGATATAATATTGAGGAATCTATAAAAAAAAATAGTTAGATATCAAAATAAGATTGATCTTCCTATTTTGGAGAATGTTTAAATTCCAAAACCCATTTGGTCGGCAAGTTGCAATCACCTTCTTTTTGATTGGTAGTATAGTTGCCCTTTGGTTAGGTATTGGAGCAACGTTGAGAAAACCCTAACTTTAGGTTTTTTTTAACTTATAAAATCGATTCAATTTTGAAATAAAATAAAACAGACTGTCATGTGTACTATGTATCTAGGGAAAATTCATTTTGAAAAACCCTAAAGTGTGAGATGCATTTTATATGATATAGATAAAATTAACAACTATACATATGACAATTGAATCAAATTGATTTTTATTATTATCAAGATCTACTTACCTTAACAAGTTTGTGTTTGATCCTTATAAAAATCTTGGAATGTCACAGCCTCTCGTGTTTCTAAACTTCGTTTCTTATTGTAAAATAAAAAATAACTATTTTGATTTTACATGATCAACAATAGTAATGTATTAGAAAAATTGATTCATCTTTATTTTATTTATTGCGATGAATTTGGCTTTTGTAAGTCAAATGTCTAATCTTGTCAATTGTCATAAAGAAGATGACTATCTAAAGAGATGCTAAAAATGGTATGTTATGCTCCATCAATAAAAACTTTTATAGGGCATGTTTGGATAAATTTATCCATAAGTACTCGGTAGGAAATGAAGATAAGAAGACAAAAATAAAATGAGTTTCTTTTAAGTTAAAATTAGTTTATACATAAGTTAATTAAAAATATTCTTTTAGAGAAACTATATAAAATTTATCCAAACATACCCATATTTATTATTTGCAGGAATTGACATGTAAAGAATGACTTAGGTAAGAAATCCAAAAAATATGATAAAGCAAAAGAGACTAAGAGAGTTTGGAGTTTGTCCCATGAAGACTAAGAAATAATTTTAAAAAAACTTTATAAAAGAAAAGAAAAAATATAATAAAGATAAAGTCCAATAATACATACATCCAATGCACTCAACTTCAACCATACTAAGATCTAAAGGAATTTCTTCAAAAAAAATGCATGACTAACCTTAGACTCAAAAAAATGCATGACTAACGGTAAAGAATCTAAGTCCATCTTTTTAACTTTACTCATTTAACTACTAAATTTTTCATTCTCAAAAGAAAACCATGACTTTGATGTGGGTGAGGTTTGGGCTTTGTTATTTGCACCTCTTCTTGTCTTTTCCCACTCCCATTTTTTTTATTTCCTATTGTACATCTTTTTCACACTTCCACTCCCTCTCTAGATCTGGATTGTCTCCCATCCAAAATAATTGAAGAGTTTCCAATTAGAAAAGGCAGACCATTGGATCAAATGTGTGGCTGAGATTAAGTTTGAGAAAAAAATGGAAAAAAAAATGGAAAGAAAAATAGAAAAAAATATAATGAAGAAACAAAAAAAATATACATAATGACAACAAAAACAATACGTAGATAATAAATTAAAATGTAGAATTTATATTAGTTTTCTATTAGAATTTCTATTTTATTGATTTGTTACAAAATATTTATATCAATTAAAATGTAGATAATAAATTTGTTATAATGGATTCAACTATTAATATACTAGTAAATTAGAATAAAAATATTAGAATTATTTAATAATAAAAATATTTATAAAAATTGTTGAGGGTTTTTTTATTGTAGTTGCTTGAAATTATGTATTCTAAATATATTAAGTATATTTCTGATTGTGATTATGTTATTTATATTTCATGCTTTGTTCATTTAGAAAGTCAAACATTATATATGTATGCCATTTTATTTCCACCTAAAGTATGATAAGAATTCTTGCTACTAACAATAGAAATCATTGTAAGATTATGTATGACTAAATATTCATGTCCCTATTTTTTTCTTAAATATACATAATATGAACAATATTCTTTGGAATTGTCATTGGATGTATGATAGATATTATAGTGGTAGGAGTGGTTTGAAAGAGTCTTGCTACTAACTTAATGATTTATTTATCTATGTTTTGGATTTATCAATTTTACTATTTCTTAATTATAAGTATGTATTAAATTCAAATTTTTATGGTAAATAATAAAATTCATAACATAATTGCTAAATTGTCAATCATAAATGATAAAAAACAAAAACAATTAAAATAATAAATTATTTATAAAATTAAATTTTCTGACAGATTTTTCGTCAAAAAATTTGGACGGAAAAATCCATAAGAAATAATTCATGGGAAATTTTCATGGAAAATGAAAATTTCCGATGAAAAATCAGTCGGATAATCCGTGGCAAAATTCCGACAGACATTTCCAACGGAAACTTTCCGTCGAAAATTTTCCATGAAAAATTTGTGACAAAATTCTGACGGACATTTCTCACGGAAATTTTTCGTCGGAATATAAAAGGTCCGTCGATTAAAATTTCCTACGATCATTTTTTCAATGAATTTTTGTTCGTCAGAAATTCCTCAGAAATTTACAGTTAGCGACGAAATTTTAACCTTTCCGACAGATTTTGGCCGTCGGAAAAATACTTTTTTTTTCGGTAGTGTTATCAACACATCTAAAATTGTTTTCTTTATTTAAATTTTAATGTTAATGAACACAAAAATATATATATTAATTAATATCACGCACAATTAACGCATGATGATGATTGCAGGTTGGGGTTAATCGTGGATTTTCTTTCACATGCAACCATAGTAGGGTTCATGGGAGGAGCAGCCACGGTGGTGTGTCTGCAGCAACTAAAATCGATTCTTGGCCTTGTGCATTTCACCCATGGAGCTGATATCATATCAGTGATGCGCTCTGTTTTCACCCAAACTCATGAGGTATATATACAAATTAAGTAGAAACATACTGAAATATTACATATATAGATACCTCACCTACCAGCTTCAAAATTATAGTACAATATATAACTACCTTTTAATTAAAATAAATTTATATGTAACGTCTACGCTATTATTTTTTGACTGGACTAAAATTAAGCATAAGTATGTCTCCTTTGCAGTGGAGGTGGGAAAGCGCTGTGTTAGGATTTGTCTTCATTTTCTTCCTCCTAAGCACAAGATACTTCGTAAGTAATACCTAATCCATATTCTTTTGGATAAAGTATCTAATATATATTATCTAATTGTTGGGAAACGGACGAGAGCTGGATTAAATCCTGGGAAAATTTATAATAACTTATGGATGCACACTATTCAATAAATTGAGTTAGACATCATTAATCTAATATAATTGCGTATAAAACTATTTATTTATTTGTTTATTATATTAATATAACAAATTATATATATATATATATAGGTTATAATATGTTGACTGAACAAAGAAAAAGAAGCACAGTCAGATGATATATTGATATACCTTCTCACCAACAAACATGACTTGATATATAGCTGTGAAAGGATTAGTTTGGGTTCCTACCACTTATTATTTTCTTTGCATTTATTTATGCTCTTCGTTTCTAGAAACGGGACTTCAAAATCGGCTTAATTAATCTTTTGGTTGAGACCTATTTTCAATCCTAACCTAGCTAGCTTCTTCTCTCTTTACCAACAAAATAAGCAAATTATCTCAGCTGCAATTGACATTTTATCCTTCTTTCATCACGTCTCCAGCTGCTTCTATAACAAAATCAAAGTATTAATTATAGTACTATATAGTAAAATATAAAATGCCGTTTAGATTATCATAATTTACTTAATTTAATTTAACTTGCTTAGAAATTCAATTTCCTCGCTGATAATGAATAGCATAATAGGTGTGGTTAAGTTTTCTCAGTTAATTAAATAAATAAATAAATGGATTGTGATATGCAGAGCAAAAAACGACCAAGGTTTTTTTGGGTGTCGGCAATGGCGCCATTGACATCTGTTATACTGGGAAGTCTCTTGGTTTATTTCACTCACGCCGAGAAGCACGGTGTTGAAGTGGTGAGTATTTCATTTTCATCTCATTACTTGTGTGTCTTTCTTTCTTAATATATAAATAGTATAATTGTAAAATACAGTTTAAAAAATATGTTGGTTTTAATTTTAAGATAAAGAAAACTTAGAACAGAAAGGTAGCAAAGGAGACAACCTGAAAGTCTTTTATTTGAAAACTTCATGAGGTTATATTTTTATAGAATGAAAATCATATTTAAATATATTGAAATAACTTAATAAAAGATCAGGTTTCTTAATTTTAGGAGATGTTACTAATAATTAAAAAATCAAATAAAAAACTAATTTAAATAAAAAAAACTAACTTGTCCTTAACAGCCAAATGATAATTTTAACTTATTTAAATTGAAACTATTATTTTAAAAGTATCACAAACACACGATCTCAACAAAATATATAAAAGAAGTATATGGAATATTTTTTTTAATGAAGTATATGAAATATTGTATTACAGGTTAGTATGTTAATTATACTAGTTTGTAAATTAAGTATGGTTTGATTGAATAAACTTTTTTATGCGAATTTTGATTGGACGAAATATAGTTATATAGATAAAACTTAATTTGCATTTTGCAGTCTTTTTTGTAACGCGTTCACTTCACTTACAATACCACACAACCAAACACTGTTGAGTGCCAATGGGTCCTACCCATACCATCCATAATCATGAACTTTCTTATCCAGTAGGACCAGCAGATGAATAATTTTTTAAGCATGAGAACAAAGTTCACACTGTGTATGTCAGATACATCTCGAGAAAACACAATTATAAAGTCCAACTATCGTGATTTATGTGGACAATACATATGCCTGATTACCTTTTGAAAAGTTATTGATCAATATTATTATTATTGATTGATAAGCATGCGCTACTGCCTACAATTGATTTTCTAATATTGTCTCTAGAGAAAGGATAGATATCTAATATGATAATATTGTAATAATTAATTTTCTTTGTGGTGCAATTTTGAACATGAGTTCAGATAGGAGAATTGAAGAAGGGTTTGAATCCACCATCACTGACAAATCTGGTATTTGTGACGCCTTACATGACCACAGCTGTCAAAACAGGCATTGTCGTTGGCATTATATCGCTTGCGGTGAGTGTACCTCTCAAACTCAATTACTTTGTCGAAATGCATGCCTAATATGCCTTTGCTACACGGCAACCCAAAATGGACAAGGACTTAACACGTGCACACAACATAAAAAAGACAAACCCCAACTCCAAAATATGTCACATCCTTCGCCAAGTAAAAAGAAAAAGGAAACTCGACAAAGCCATATAGCACTATTATTAATGCCATTTTCTGTTTTTAGTTTGATGTCATGGTCCTCGTCTTTTCATGGTGATTTGGATAGTCAAATTTGGTTGTGCGGCCTTGGGTAAAAAAATGAAAAAAAAAAAAAACGTTGGACAGGAAAATAATGAATAACATCACGTAAATTTACATTAGATCACATAACCTACACCAATCGTCCTAGAGCAATGTAATATGCAAGCTAGTGAGATGTTCATTTATTTTACTCTATACAATACCTCACCTTATGATTAGGAAATTCTTATTTTCTTTTTTAAAATAGAAATTTAGAAAACATAAATATGTAAATTTGATGAAGTACACAGAAAAATTACAGAATCCAAATCATTTTTTTTATTTGATTCAAACCTTTTTTGTTTACTTTTTTTTGTGTCAATTTTCGTCAAAAACACATTTAGTAACGTCTCTTTTCTCAACCATTCGATCGAATTCTTTCTAACCCAGTTATATCCCTAACAAATGATATTAAAATTCGGCTCTAGAGTTTGATACTCAAAAAGGCAAAAAGTAAGGTTGCCCATCTTATAAAAAATTTAAAGTGAAAAGAGATTCACCCTAAAAGAGCTATTGCTTGCTGATCCAACTATTACTATTTGCATTTTAACCATTTAGCCTCTCTTGATTCCTACCTTACATATTTTGCCATTAAATCATGAGCATAGTTATAATCTAGGAAATGAATGGCCTAGTGCAACAGACAAAATCCTATATCTGCTAATCCTGTTAGAGTAGATTTCAACAAGATGTTGAGTGTTGAATTTGATGATATTGTTCAGGAAGGAATAGCAGTGGGAAGAAGCTTTGCAATGTATAAAAATTACAACATTGATGGCAACAAAGAGATGATAGCTATTGGGACCATGAACGTAGTTGGTTCTTTCACCTCTTGCTACCTCACAACTGGTAAAGGTTTTACTTGGCTTAGTTAGATCATCATCAAGTGTTACCAAAAACATATACTCTATTCTTGTTTAGCCTTGTTTCATGAGCTCTCAGGCTTATTTTCTCTTCACCCACAATTAAGAACAATCAATGAATAATTACATTTCCACATCAATTGCTGACATATGTGGTTGAAAATGAATTTGTTTCAGGACCATTTTCGCGTTCAGCTGTGAACTATAACGCTGGATGCAAGACAGCAGCATCCAACATCATAATGTCAATTGCAGTAATGTTGACATTGTTATTCCTAACACCATTGTTCCATTACACTCCCCTGGTGGTGCTATCAGCCATTATTGTATCTGCAATGCTTGGCCTCATAGATTATGAAGCAGCCATCCATCTATTTAAGGTCGACAAATTTGACTTTGTCGTGTGCATGAGTGCATACGTTGGCGTGGTCTTTGGCAGTGTTGAAATTGGCTTAGTCATAGCTGTATGCGTCAATCAACTACCCTCCACTCTGTTGAATTTTTGTGTTACTCATTTCTGGGATTTATGTAAAGGTTTATGAAACTAATATGTTGTTTCCTGTGTGTGTGTGTATTCAGATTGCGATATCTGTACTTCGGGTACTTCTATTTATTGCAAGGCCAAGGACATTTGTTTTGGGAAACATTCCAAATTCTGTGATATACAGAAATGTTGAGCACTATCCAAATGCAAAACATGTTCCTGGAATGCTAATTCTAGAGATTGATGCACCAATTTACTTTGCCAATGCAAGCTATTTAAGAGAAAGGTAAGCTACCAGCAAAACTTGGAGTATTTCTGTTGCATGCAAAAAAAATCAGGCTTACAACAGAAGTAAACTTACCAGAAAACTTTGTTATTGTGCATAGGATCACAAGATGGATTGATGAAGAGGAAGAAAGAATCAAAGCTACAGGGGAGACTAGTTTGCAGTATGTTATAATTGATATGAGTGGTAAGTAACAACTTTTTGGGTGTGCAAGTATATTTTTCCTAAAAAAAATTATGGTAACTATTATTTGCTTATTAGAATTTCCAATCTAACTTGAGTGTAATTTTATTGGCTTTGGCAGCTGTTGGAAACATTGATACAAGTGGAATAAGTATGCTTGAAGAGGTCAAGAAGATTACAGAGAGAAGAGAGCTACAAGTAATTCTTTCTCTCGGGTTATGTGCTAATTATGAACCAAAATTTTCTTATAACATTCAATTTTAGCATGCTTGATATGATGTATATATGTATTTTTCTAATTTTCTATTATGCATGCAGCTTGTTTTGGTCAATCCTGTAAGCGAGGTGATGAAGAAACTGAACAAATCGAAGTTCCAAAATCATTTAGGGGAGAAATGGATCTATCTTACTGTTGAAGAGGCCGTTGGAGCATGCAACTTCAATCTACGTCCAAGCAAAACGAATCCCAAGAAAGATGAATCAGAGGGTTGGAACAATGTTTGACTGTGATATACCAAGGAATATTTTAAATAGCTTATAACAAAGCTTATTTGTTTTGTCTTAGTTATTTTACCACTACAATGTGTGGCATGAGAATTTCTGAAACATGCCACAGAAGTTTTAGAGGCATAGGAAAATGAAAGATGCAAGGGTCTTATAATTTCTCGACTCTGCTTCCTTAGTTAGAAGAAAATCTCCTACGTATAGGCTGTTGAATAATCTTTATGTATCATGCTTGATAATATATTGGAATGTAAAGTAATTGCCATGAGAATTGAAAAATCCTTTGGAAACGTCTTAGAACTAGAACCAATCAATGTGGATTCCTGATCATGAGTTCTCAAGCATAAATCATTGCCGGCAAAAACAAAATATACTTATTAGGTTACACGCAGACAGGAGATACAAGGTTGAGTGTTGACTTCGTGGTGAATGAAAAGGTTGTAGATTCGAATCTTTCCGGTAACAAAAAATTTAACAAATTAAGTAATAACTAATATTTACTGATGAAAAAAAAAGTTGCACACATATGTTCGCCTCATTTTGGGAGGAGACTGTACGGTGCACTTCAAAGAAATAACACTAATAGAGAATATAATGTTCAGCTAAAGAATTAATGCCTAACAACTAGATTGATAACAACAGATTAAAGTCAATTCAAAGATTAAGAGTGGAAAGAGATGAAGGTTTTAAATTAAAATAGAAAATAAAAGAGTGGGGCTCACATAATTTTGCGGTTCATTTAACTCCTTTTTCACCCTCTTTTACCTCTACCAAATGGAGTGTAAGAGATTGAAATTGGTGACTTATGCGCATTCCCCCACACATATAATCTCTAAAAGTACTACCAAATTATCACAACTAAACTAACGAAATTAGTCCACAGCAAGAGCCTTTAGTTTCTATACGGGCTTAGTCCATAGCCCAAAAATGGAGATGGAAGAAATCAATGAAAGCAAACTGGTGAGCCTGCTTCTGTTAAGGAATAGTCTCTTGCACCACAATGTTAAACAAGGTAATAGCCAAAACACTAAGCACTCATTACTCATCTAAACCAGATAGAAAAAAAAAGGAGGTGATTATTCAGAACTAAATATTACAGAAAAAAATGGCAAAAATTCCATCCTAGCCTTGGCCTCTTCTTACGAGTAAATGAGGCACAACATGTACAGCATGATCAAAACATGTAGGGTCTTGAAGCATCTTTAAAAACAAAAATTTACAAACAAGAAGGCTAAACGTCTCACTTACTTCAAACTATATGGTAACAATCAATCTCCCTTGGTGGGAGGTCGCACACATGAACAAAACGGTAGCTTTTTCTTCTTCTTTTGGTTGTTGGTTCTCGTCCCGCCATAGAGATAATCTCGCAAAAGGACTCGTGGACTTCGATCAGCCGTTTTTGTTTTCTCTTTGTTTTCTTTTCCTTCACCTAGTTTCAGCAGTAAAAACTGCAGTCTTTGCACCTCCAAATGCAATTGTCCTATTTTTTCTGATTCTCTCCGTGCCTGTTCTGAAACTCTCCTTCTGCTGACACTTCCAATTTCACCTAACTCTGCTGCATCCTTCCCAACAGAAGACACGGTACCTTCTTCCACATTCTTCATCAACTTGCGGTTGGCGTCAAACAACTTTGTGATGTTCTCCTGAGCTGCTTCAAGCTGCCCTTTCACCTCACCAAACTCAACACTTTTTCCTTTTGTGCTCTTCTCATTTATCTCTACTTTCTTCATCAAATCTTGTATGGTGATTTGGAGGTTTGTCAACTTCTGTGCATCAGAATCAAGTCTTTCTAAAATCTTGCTTTGGTTCCCTTCTTCGCGTGGTAGTGTCAATCTTCTTGAGACCTCTAACTTGTCCACACTCAACTCTTTTTCCACCAAGGAATCTGTTGAAGGATACCTATTTTTGGGTTCCTTGGTTGTTCCTCTTTGATGATTGCCAGCAGCCATCTTCTGTGTCTTTTCAGCTTGCTTGCCAATCGTGGCATCCTTATCTGCTGTTTCCCACAACTCAAGCATCTGATCATCAGCCTCAAGAATTTCTCTCCTCCTACTTATCCCGTACGACGAACATTCGGATATTTGGTCAAGCATGATGTCTTTCGGCAGAACTTCAATCTCGGTAACTGGGATAGATGGCCTTGCTTGATCTGCTTGAGTAACATGCTTGCTTGCTTGAATGTTCTCTTCATTCTTCGGTTTAAGACTTTCATTTAACTGCTTAACTGTCCTTGCAATTGCATTGATCCTTCTCTGCATGTCTTGGAAATAAGAGAGTGCATCTGGTGCCATAACAGTCTGATCTTCATCTGTTTGTCGACCATTTTCAGTGCATTCATTATTCACCAAACTTTTAACCTGAAAATGCTGATTATGATCAAATTATTACTAAAAAGCAGATTATTGACAAACTAATTTATGGAGAAAAAAAAAGTAGTTTATTTAATTAGATAGATTTGGAAATTGATCTATTCCATATAAATCATAGCCAATGAAATAATGAACTATATGTTACAAACCTACATGCTTCACATGTTGATATAATCAACAAAACAAAATCATTTTATCCTAACCACGCAAACTATTATTGGTTGAAAATACAAAGCATTGACAAACAAACTAATTGCAAAACCAGACGCCATTACATCCCATATTTCATGGGACAAAGGTTTTTATGAAGTCATATTATGCATCTGAAGTAAAGAAAGACACTTCATAATATGGTTGAAGATTGGAATTTAGCTCAACAGTCAAATACAGTGCCTCAAAACACAGAGGAGTGCAATAAGAATGAGGATCTAACCCCATAATTGTAAAATTATAGCCCAAAGGAATAACATAGACAAAAGCTATAATAATGTTACAACCAAATACTAAAACGATATGTTAATACCTTTGATTCTTCATAGTCGTGAGGCTTTTCATGTGCAAGACTCTGCATCTCCAGAGATGTTATACAATCATTCAAAGCACTGGCAGCAGGAACATAAGCAGCTAATTGTTCGCACAGTCTTCCATTTTCAACTTCCAGCTTGCTAACTCTTTCTTTTAGATGTTCAGTTTCCATGTCTTTGGAGTAGTTTCTGTGTTCAAGATTATCACATGCATCGGCAAGCTCACAGACCTTTCCTTCAAATAATGTTTCATTGACAGCAAAAATCTGAAGTTCAGCAAAGAGTGTTGAAGCCTGAGTTTCCCATTGTTCAATCTCATTTGTTCTCTTAAGTACTTCATCACCTAGCTTCTTTTCCCTCAGTTTAGTATCTCCAAGCTCTTGACGTAGGTACCCCATTTCAGACTCCAACTTCTGATTCACTTCACACAGGCATATGAGCTCTTCATTTTGATGATCCTTGTCTGAGGACAATTTCAAAATTTGATTAGCCTGTTCTTCAAGCATCGCCCTGGCTTCATCATATTTAATCTTCAGATCTTCCACCATTCTTTGCAGTTCTGTTTTCTCAGTATGTAAAGCACGAAACATCTCAGCTAGTTCACAGACATTTCCCTCTAATAATGTTTCATTGACAGCAGAAATCTGAAGTTCAGCAAAGAGTATTGAAGCCTGAGTTTCCCATTGTTCAATCTCATTTGTTCCCTTAAGTACTTCATCACCTAGCTTCCTTTCCCTCAGTTTAGTTTCTCCGAGCTCTTGACGTAGGTACCCCATTTCAGACTCCAACTTCTGATTCACTTCACACAGGCATATGAGCTCTTCATTTTGATGATCCTTGTCTGTGGACAATTTCAAAATTTGATTAGCCTGTTCTTCAAGCATCACTTCGGCTTCATCATATTTAATCTTCAGATTTTCCACCATTCTTTGCAATTCTGTTTTCTCAGTATGTAAAACACGAAACATCTCAGCTAGCTCACAGACATTTCCCTCTAATAATGTTTCATTGACAGAAGAAATCTGAAGTTCAGCAAAGAGTGTTGAAGCCTGAGTTTCCCATTGTTCAATCTCATTTGTTCCCTTAAGTACTTCGTCGCCTAGCTTCCTTTCCCTCAGTTTAGTTTCTCCGAGCTCTTGACGTAGGTACCCCATTTCAGACTCCAACTTCTGATTCACTTCACACAGGCATATGAGCTCTTCATTTTGATGATCCTTGTCTGAGGACAATTTCAAAATTTGATTAGCCTGTTCTTCAAGCATCACCCAGGCTTCATCGTATTTAATCTTCAGATTTTCCATCATTCTTTGCAATTCTGTTTTCTCAGTATGTAAAACACGAAACATCTCAGCTAGCTCAGAGACCTTTCCCACTAATAATGTTTCATTGACAGCGGAAATCTGAAGTTCAGCAAAGAGTGTTGAAGCCTGAGTTTCCCATTGTTCAATCTCATTTGTTCCCTTAAGTACTGTATCACCTAGCTTCTTTTCCCTCAGTTTAGTTTCTCCAAGCTCTTGACGTAGGTACCCCATTTCAGACTCCAACTTCTGGTTCACTTCACACAGGCATGTGAGCTCTTCATTTTGATGATCCTTGTCTGTGGACAATT
This sequence comes from Glycine max, assembly GCF_000004515.6. Taxonomy (NCBI): domain Eukaryota; kingdom Viridiplantae; phylum Streptophyta; class Magnoliopsida; order Fabales; family Fabaceae; genus Glycine; species Glycine max. The sequence goes on along the minus strand of NC_038246.2, from coordinate 2,500,368 downwards.
TCAAAATTTGATTAGCCTGTTCTTCAAGCATCGCCCTGGCTTCATCATATTTAATCTTGACATCTTCCACCATTCTTTGCAATTCTGTTTTCTCAGTATGTAAAACACGAAACATCTCAGCTGCTTCCAACAGCTCATTTTCCTTTTGATGCAACATCTCCCTCTCATCACTAATCTGACAGCTCAATTGATCATTGATAGATTCAACTAAATGTAGTTCAACATTTGACTTTATGAATGACTCTTTAAGATGTGAATTTTCCATTTCTGCATTTTCTAATTTGCACACCATTACTTTTAATCTCTCATCAAGGTCATTATTTGCTGAACAATGTTTATCAAGATCTTCACCTAGCTCTTTAAGTTCCAGGAGCTTTTCAAAGATAACATTCTCGTAAATCAGGGAAATATTAGATTGAGCTATTGTCTCATGGATCATGACACATATTTCTTCTTCCAAGTTACTTTTCTCTTCACCCAGATATAGAAAACTTCTCGTCAAGGACTTCTTCTCTTCCAATATCTTGCAACTATCCTCCTGTAAATTGTTGTGACTCTTTTCCAAGTCTGACAGCTGCTTCCGTAGATTGTCTATCTCAGTTGTCATTACTTCCATTCTCTCCGCTCCTTTGCTTATTGTCAACTTCAACTCCTGATTATTTTCCAACACCTTTTGGACCTCTATTTGCAATGCCAAGAACTGCTTAGACTGGATACTGAAATCCTCATCAAGGGAATCTCTTTGTGTCACAAGATTTTCTACCTTTAGTTTCAACTGCTCTAGGAATGTAATCAGAATTGAATTCTCAATGGCCATTTGTTGGCTTTCATTGAAAACTGTGTCAAAAGATTTCTGCCTCTCCTGAAGTTTTCCATATATGTGGTTCAGGAGCATTTGGTCTTCTTCAAACATATCTTCACTGAAATGCCCACCGTTATTGTCAAGAGTCTTCAACACTTGAATCAACCCAATCCTTAGTATTTTAATTTTCTCAGACAGAGAATTCACATGAACCTGCTTTTGAACATTTTCAGTCTCCAATTTAGATATCATTTTGTAAGACATTCTGGAAGCCTCCAAAAGTCTCTGACACTCAACTAGAAGGGAGAAGTTCTTTTTCTCCAAATCATCAACACATTTCTGCAAGATGAAAATTTCAAGATGAGCATGTATAGCTCTGTCCAGTTCCTCCTCATATTCCTTTTTCTTACAATTTGCATCTTCTTGTAGAATATGAATTTGTAATTCCTTCTCAGCCAATTCATCTTCATTCAATTTCAAAACTCTGGAATTCTCTTCCCTCTCAGAATATAAGGAAACTAGTAGCTCTTCTACCTTTTGAAGTGCAGACTCCCTTTCTCCTTTTAGTTCCAAATGCTTCAATTCCAATAAACTGTGCAGTTCCTCAAGATCTTTCAGTGTTTGATGAGTTATGTTCAACTGTGAAACTAAAGTTTCTTTCTCTTGAAAGATACTGGACTTCTCATGGTCAAGTGATTGGCATGTGTCTTCTAATACCTTGGACTTCACCCTTAATCCTTCAAGTTCAGCATTCACATCAAACAGTGAATTTTCCAATAGGTTGCTCTTTTCTGATAGCTTCTCCAGCTTTTCAGTTGTGGACTGTAACTGAGAAAACAAGGTGGCCTTCTCAGCAGCAAGATTTGATTTCTCCTCTAGAAGAGATTGGCATGTTTCTTCCAACACATTTACTTTTCCTCTCACACTATCCAGCTCGGCATTCAAGTCTGAAAGGGAATTCTCTAAAACAGTATTTTTCTCCAGAAGTTTCTCCATGTTTTCCAATTTTACCAAAAGAGCTTCTTTCTCTCCTTTGTCAGCCGCACAAGTTTCCTTCAACCTTAAATTCTCATCTTGCAATTTTTTCACAGATGATCCAAAGCACTGTGGGTCTATGTCAGTTGACCTGACCTCCTCTATCATGGCTTCATGTTTTTTATTCACATCATTAAGCTCCTCTTTAAGACAGTAAATTTCTTGCTGAAGAGCATTTCTTTCATCAATTCGAAGCTCCACCTCCTGTTCAACTTTCTCTATTGTTTCCCTCAAATTCAAAATCTCATCCTGCAAATTTTGTATGGACAAAGATGAAGAAATTTTGACCTCATTTAGAATTTTTTTTTCCTCGCTAACCCTGAGTACTTCATCCTCTAAAGCCTGCTTACGTGATTCCACATTCCCCAGTATTTCCACTTTACTGGTAAGTTCAGAAGCAAGAGATCTAAGCTCTTCCTGACTCTGAGAATGCAACTGCTGAAGAGTTTGGAAAGCAGTTTCAGCCTCCATGAATCGCAGTCTCTCGTCTTGTATGCAACCCCAAAGTCTACCCAATTCCTGCTGCTTCTCGTTAAGTTCTTCACTTTGAGACCCCATTTTTTGTGCCAAAGATTGTAATTCAGACTGCAGCATGTGATTTGATGTCTCCAAGAGAAGACACTTCTGCTCAGAACTCTGTAACTTTTCAACCCCATCAACTATCTTGGAATTTAGACTACGCACCTCCTCTTCAGCACAAGAGAGCTTATACTCCAAACTGGAAATTATCTCCAAGCATTGCTGATAACGGAGAGTGGCATCTTCCTTTTCTTCATTAAGTTTAGTGACTTCTAATTTCAAAGCCTTGATTTCTTTTTCTGCTATATCTGCATGCTCCTTAATCCTTCTTGCATTCTCCTCAGCTTCTTTTATTCTCTCCTCCAGTTTAGATGTTGTCTCTAAGCACTGGTTATATTGAACAAGGGTAGCTTCCTTTTCAGCTTCTACTCTAGCAAGGTCCTGCTTTAGGGACTCAGTTTCAGTTTCAGCTCTAGTAGCTCGTTCATTAAGTTCTCCTGATTGCTTTTTTGCAAAAGAAATATTTTTCTCCAGATTAGATATTTTCTCCAAGCATTCGTGGTACTGAAGAAGACTAGCTTCACTTTCAGCCTGTAATTTGATTTGGGCTTCCTTCAAGGCTTGAACTTCAGCTTCAGCTTTACTTGCTCGCTCATCAAGTCTTTGAGAATTCTCTTGTGCAGTAGACACTTCTAACTCGAGATTAGACAATTTCTCCAAACTCTGCTGATACTGAAGCAAGCCAGCTTCCTTTTCATCTTCTAATTTGGCAATGGCTTTCTTCAAGGCCAAAATTTCTGTCTCAGCTTTCATCACACGTTCAGACTGGGACAAATTGTTGTTGTTTCCACTGTTTTTCTCATTACTCTCCTCCTGCGTCTCGAAAAAATTGAGCCCCCTTCTAGCAAACTTTGGAAGATTTTCATGTTCTCCAGGGATGTATAGATTATTGAGCTGCTTCAAACCGGTTTTGTTCAAAGGAGAATAGGGTTCACCAGCATAACCACCATTTCTTTTGATAGCATGGAAAGGAGCAGAAGCATCCTTTTGAGGTTCATCTGGATCAAGAAAGGCACTTTCAGGGTGGCGCATTTCTGGAGTATGTGGCTCGGTCTCCATAGGAGAAACTGCAGGTAAATCATCTGTCAGCATCATGGGAACTTGATTAGGAAATGCCTCGGACATGGTCCTATGGGCATGGCGGATCACTCCAGTTGCATGATCATATCTCTCGGCCAATGCCCGATATGCCCGGTAAAACTCTTCAACCATTTTCATAAGCTCTGGGCGTTTTTTATAATACATTTCTGCTCTCCTGGCAAAGGAATCTGCATCTTCTTCAATAAGCTTAATCATTTGCTTCACCTTGGCATCCATATCTGTGCAAGAGGAAATATCCTTGTGATAAGTTCAAACGTGCTTAAAACACAAACGGCACCAAATGGATGATAACAGAAAAATTAAATATTGTCACATCTCTCTGAGTGATTAAGCAAATAAACAATGCAATTGAGAATATAGGAAAAAGACTTTGGCTCAACAGACTAGCACATACAGAGCATGTAACCTGTCCCTAGAGGAAAGAACTGATATTTTGTGAAACAAAATAAATCACATCTATCCATGATTCAACACCTAAAGCTATTAAAAAAAAATATTTTGGAGAAGATATTAAAACAACAAAGATGATTTGAAAATATACATGTAGACACACACTTGCAGTTTCAGAAAAATGCTTCCATAAAAATCCATATATGCCCTTTATAAAGTTTCAACTTGAGGACATCATATAAGTCCCAGTAAATTTTGAAGTAACAGATTAAACCGCATTATATTATTATGGCAGACATTACTGAAGATGAAATATACTTTCAAATGCCAGTCCAATATTATAAAGCTTTTAGCAGGAAAAGAAAACATTTATAGACTATAATTTTGAATGCCTTATAGTCATAGCAATCTCAACAAATATATAAGACATCAAAGAAATAAAAGAGAAAACAGATTTCCTTTCAATTTGATGTGAGAAACATAGAAGGCATTACCTGTGAGATTTTCCTGGAGCCATTTTGAATTTTTGGGGCTAATGTGGCTGTCCCACCACCATGAATACATTCTCCTGGAGTTTGCTTGAGACTTAGTGGCCATGGCTCCAGCAAAAAGACAACACCACTTTCTCTTCCGATGCTATGGGAACATAACCCTTGAAAGATTCGAAGAAGCTAGCTATTACGAAGTCAAACCAAAGTCTACGCCGTTTCTGCTTGTGTTGTATTCATTGGAATAGACAAAACCAAAAGAAAACAAGCGTTCAGTTTCAGATAAATCAAAGCCACGTCTTTTTTCTTTTCTCAAAAAATGATATGAAACAGCGCAAAAATACCTTATCAGTTGGGTCTCAGTGAATCAACCTCCAAAAAATGAATGAACAAATACCTCCTGACATACCGGAGTAAGTACAAATTACCTGATCAGACAAGAAAAAAAATCCAATTAAAACAACAGAAAATACAAAACTAAAGTAAAAATATATCAGAATTTGGCAAATAAAAAAAACGTGAAATTTTTCTAAGGCACCAGAAGATGACAAATCATCAATCCGTTATCAAATTTTAACAAGAATTATGATGATCATACGTGAGATGGCCACCATATGATCAAAACTACCTGATCAATCAAATCCAGATTTTAAACTTGAAATTAAAACATAAAAAAACGGAAGATCAGTACAAAAGGAGAATTGAATTAACTTGACTTGAATTGAATTGAGAAGAGGCAGTGAGGATGAGGAGGAGGAGGAGGTTACAGTTGAGAGTCATAGGAAAGAGATCAATCCTTGAAAGAGTGGAAAGGCCAAAAACAAAAAGTGTAATTGAGATATGAAGTAACTCACCAAAAATGACAGTAACAGATTGAAAGTTTGAAACTTTGAGGTATTGGGTTCTGATTTCCACTGGCGGCGATGAACAAGTTCAGGTGTTTTTATTATTATTATGTGCATAAAGTTTTGTGTGTCACCCCATGTTGATGTTGGTTGGATCTCTGTGTTTTGCTCTAGAAAAAAACACAATACACAATGTTGTCTGTGTTTGTGTTTGTTTCTCTCTCTTGCCGGTGCTGTTAAGCAGTGTTACCTTTCTTTCAGTTTAGCTTTGTGGGTTGGTGGCATACTCTGTCCTGTCCTGACCGTTCCAAGGATGAGAGAAATGCCAAATTGTAAAAAAAATAAAAATAATATATGAATTATTGAAATATTAATTTAGTTTTAACCGAAAAAGTATTAATTAATTACAAAGATATTTTAAATATATATTTTGTAAATAATTACTATAATTTTTCAAAAAAAATAATAATTTGATTTACATAGCAATCTATAAGAATATAATAAGATGATAAGATAAGAAAGTTACTATATTTTTAATGTATTCTAATTAAATATTATTTTTTGACACATCAAATTAAATCTTTTAAATATTCATTTTCAGAAATTTTTAAAATTATACTGTTAAATTTAATTTTAATATACTGCTAATATAAAATATTATACCATTAATTAACTAAAAATTATTTTAAATATGATTTTTTTACAGTAATTATTGTTCAGATGATAATATAAAAAAACTATATTTTAATTAAGATCTAAATTTTATATAGTAAATTATATAACATTTCACATTTCATATATGAAATATTTTATATTTTTAGATAGTATTATTTAAATTAGGTTGACTTAAATTTTAAAATTTAATACACCATATCAAATTAATAAATATAGAAATATATATCTTAATTTAAATAATTTATTTTTTATTTACTAAAATATAATTCTTATTATCTTGGTAAAAAAAATATTATTATTAACAATAAATATATTACCTTATACTTTACATTATTCTTTCTTAGAATACATAATTTTATCACTATCCTTAAGTAATGACAATATTTGTCATGTTTTAAAATACTTTTATTTTTATATTTTACTGAAATTTAAAAATATTAGAGTAATACATGAATATTTTTATAGTTATATTAATTGTTAAAAGTTAAAGGTTTAATGAAAATTAAATGCATATTTTAATTTGAATTTTCAAATCGATGAAAGAATTGAGTGAGTGGTTATTATTTAAATTAATGTTCTCAACGTATTAGGTAAGTTTTTATTTTGTCTTCATTGGGCTACTTTTATGAGGTATTGTTTCCATACAACTGTTTTTTTAGATTATGCCTACTAATTATTTCCTTTAATGGTTGTCTTCTTCAGATTTGAGCTTTTATCCTTAAAATTGTTTAGAGAAAAAACTTAATTTCAGGCTATATCATAAAAATATCCTTATAACTTATAAGAACATTTTTCTATTGAGTTATAGTACATGATTTTGAATACGATAGTTAGATTTTTGTATATTAATTATTTTATAATAATACATGATTTTAGGATTAGATGTTAATGTGTGTAATATCAAGTGCATGTATGAATTAACTGGTGTGAGATTGTTTTAGTTTAATCAGAAGTCTTTAATTCAAATTTTAAGAATATAAATGTGTTATATACTTTGAAAAGAAGTTTTCTAGCCTAGAATATGATTGTTTTCACTATTGCAGAAATTGTTTTTTATCCATGACATTCCAGTGGAGTCTTCTATGCCTAATGTGAGATGGAAAATTCCTTTCTTACTCTTTACCAAAATTAGCTCTTTTCTCTTCTGATTTCCTAAAGCCAAACATAATAAAATTAATGTGAAACTAAGTATAAACAAGGGAACACATTCCTAAATCCTAATCCTAATTATCCATGAATAATTGCTAAATGGTGAGATGAAAATGTAAGTGGAATTGGTAATTATCATGGGTCAACTGAAAGCTATAAAAGGAAATTCATCAAAGGTATTTGGAGAATTGCTAAAACCATAAGAAAGAAGGAATGAGAATCCTTGAGACTTTTCACAAGACAATATATTTTATCTCAATAAAGATAAGTTTTTCTTCTTTATTGAATTATGGGAGTAGAATGAGTTCTACTTGATCGGTAGTCAAATATAAAAATTTGTCGAATTAAAATAATACAAATATGATTAAAGTGAACTCTTAACCAAATTACTACTATGAAATTAGATACATATTAAACAAAAGGACTTAAATATGTTTTGTATATGTACTTTAATTTCAATCAAATTTAATTTTAATTCTTGCAATGTTAAATCAGTGATTTTGATTGTTATATTTTTAAAAACAAATGAATGTAATCTCTGTTTAATCCCTGAACTGTGAATACATAAGGATTAAATTCACATATCTGGATTAGTATAAAGATTGGATTGATGAATTTGAGATTACGAGGGGAAAAAACCAAGTTTGAGAAATAGAGAGAAAAAATCCATTTTAGCCTAAAAAAAAGTATCCATGTAATTCCAGTTAGCATGTGATGCGATATATAATGTGAAGTACAATAAAATATACATTAGTGTATAAAATACTAATAGGGTATATAGAGTATACTAATTAAAAATCAGATGTGAAGAAAAACAGTGACAGTTGTTCATGGCCTGGAATTGAATACGGTAGTGGTAGAGGATTGGACAAAAGTGATGTGGGGATGATGTGACACGGTGTCGTAGTGACTTGGTGCAATGTAATGACTAATCTATCTTGGTGCGTCATTCAACAAACCCTCGTCACCGCCCAAACAAAATTCCGTTTAAGATTGAAGTACGTCCCGTTGTTTTCGTGGCCAAATTAGTGAAGACACACAGACACCAGACACTTCACATCTTTTTACATATTAATAGTAATTCCAGAAATTAACGGTGATGCACGATATAAAATCCTTATTTAATTATAATTTATTGTTAATATGATTTTTAAAATAATTATTATAAAAATTTATTATATATAATAAATTATAATTATATGATCGTATAAAATCTTTTAGACCTTCTACCTTTAATTTTTTTTTTTCTCTAATTCTATTCAGAGCGTGAGCTAAAGAAATATTGTATGACCTTCCTCTACTCTTTTTAATTAGCTTCTATTGTATCACCTGGTGAGGGTAAAAGACAAACCTGTGTTCACTTATTGAGGAGTGGATAGAGATTTTCTATGGTCCTGTTTGTCATGACACTTCCTTTTCATTTTTAAATTATTAATGATAAATAATTTTTATTATATAAATAATTTAAAACATCAATCATTGCAAATATAAAATAGTAAACATTATGTGAATTTTTTAAAATGTCACAATTTTTTAAGTAATAACAAATTGATTAATATTGGTTACTTATCTATGATTGTATGGTTTATGTTTACTTTTCTTGTTCTTATGAAAAAAAAAATATTCATATATGTCCCATATATATGTTTGTGAGTGTGGTAACTTAATAGAGTGAGATAAATTAATAGCATCGATATGAAATTATTTAAATATACTTTCTTCATGTAATTCATTGTGAGATTGGGCTCATAGTTCAAGAGATAAAAAACTTGAAGAGATATAAAACTTAAAAAGCACAGGGACGTCATTGCATATTAATGAATTCAAAGTGTATTATTTTACTCTATTAGTGAAATTGTTAAGATTGTGAATTGTGATGAGATTGGCAATAATGGATCATGCCTTATTATGTATTTATCATTCATTATTTAATTGTAGAATATGGGTATCTATTATTTAGTTCTAATATTGCATATATTTTGAGAAAAATATAAATTATATTAAACCAAAATGATATAACAATAAATGGATATATCCGCAGCTAGAGAAAATCAAAAGTCTCCCTAATATAAAAAGATCTATATCAAGATATTAAAATCGTCAATTTATAAAACTAGAAAAATCAGATGTTACAATTAAAATTAAAATTCAGGAGACCAAAATCATGAATTTTAAAAATTAGGAAACCAAAATTATAATTTAACCTAAATTTTATTATTTATTGATTAATTTGACAATAAATTATATTTTTTAGGATACATTAAATTACAATGTTTATGCACCAATTTATCATTCAATTGTCTATCGAATTAAGCTATTAATACTTAATTGACCTATTTGGTTAAACGATTGACAATTCCTCAAGTGTTAAACCTAATAGGTGTGGTTACAAATTATACTCGATGGGCTCACTTGATCAGCTGGTCCACAACCCATAAGCCTGGACGACGTTATACTTCATTAGCCTACCTGAACGGGCGGTACAATTATTGATTAAAAAACTTATTAAAATTTATAAAATCTATCAAAACGAAACTAAATTTGGCGATGTTGATCAACGTTTAGCGAAATGGATAGTGCTGTTTGATGAATGATGATGTAACATATGTTAAAATATTTGGACTTTGGTTTATCTCTGGGTCCTAGCATAGTGTAGTGCTTATAGTCTTAGGAAGATGATAAACATATAAAATAGGATAGCGAGATTTACTAATTGCTATTATTAGGGATGGAATGGACGGTGCAAGTGGCAAAGTCATGCCAGAGCATTGCACAGTGTGTGTGTCAATATGGGAATGACCCCATCGTCAACATCCAAGGTATATACCAAAGCCGAAAGCTAATCATCAAATCCTGTGATTGTATCATGTCGTTTGGTTAAAGCATGATCATATGCAAAGTGGGTGCCTTCAAAATTCAAATACTCTCTCAGCCTCATCAACATAGTGGTTTCTTCTTCTTCCTGCAGCAGCTCCCGTTTCACATGTTGGATTTTTAGGGAATTTTCTTTCTTTTTTGGTATATACCGTGTATAAAGTAGTCACGGTTTGAGTTATTGACGATTATCCATTGCATTAATTAAATTTTCTTAAGTTGAGATGTTTGCAACAAATAATTAAATAAATGAAGGATAATTCTAAGATATGTTTGGTTAAGAAATAACTTAAAAGGAAAGAAAGAGAGATTAAAAAGTAAATTATATAATAATGTAAAATATTTGATAAGAAAGAAGAATGCATACGAAAGGAAATAGAGTTAAAAATTAATAAATAAAAAAAAGAATAAAATAATATTTTTACTATATAAAACATTTTCCCTTCTTTCCTCTAAAATTGGAAATATATATATAGATATGAGTCCCTTTTAAAATAGAAGGGTTGCTCTTCTTGGTCCCTCACTCCTTCCTCCATCCTTTTATCCTTAAATTAACATGAAGTGATTGCTACTTTTTTATTATTATTATTTGTACCTTATTTGATAAAGAGAGCTAACAAGTTAATTAGAAGAAAGTTGAAAACTAATTTTTAGAATTATTACCCAATTGAATTATAAATATTGAATAAAATAATTGTGAACTCAATTTATAAAATGACATAAGTTTATATGTTGTTGTAGAGGGGAATGCTAATGTCAGTTAGTGTGCATTAGCATTTAATATAACAAAAATTATACAAAAAAATATTGAATCTTTTGTTTTTTAAAATTTAATTTAAGGATATCATTATATTGTAACTTAAAAATAATATATATATAAAAGTGGGAATGGTGAAAGGAATTGAGAGATAAATAAAATCTATTTTTATTTTTTAAAATTAAATGATAATATTCTTGAATTAAATTTTGAAAAACAAAACAATCAATAGTTTTATAGTCCAAATTTTTTTGATGTTGAATGCTAATACATAAGGATGATAAAATGGCTTAGGCCGGCCCATTTTGGCTTAGCCAGCCACTAGCCAGTTCAAACTTGATGGGTTGGACAGGTTGTGGGTAGGCTAGTAACTTAGTCCGTCCTTTAAAAAAAATAAAAACTCTTAAAAAATAATTGACAATGTAAAATATTCAAAATATCAAACTAGTCTTAAAATCTTAAATCACACAAATATTTAAAACACACAAAATACTAATAATCTTCAATAATAACTAATAATGATAAGTTTATGAAGTAGCTAAATCACAACAAAAAGTCATAAACTCTAAAACTAGTCTTCAAATCTTAAATAATATAAAGTAATTAAACATAAACTAACTAAAAGATCTTTCCTACCTTTTTTTTAGTAATCTCATATATCAATATAATTATTATTTATATAAAAACAATTAGTATTATGGGTTGGTGGACTAACCCTCCCCACCTAGCCTTTGGCTCAACAGGTTAGGCGAGGCGAGCCATGACGGTTTGGTGGACCATGATCTCCATCTTGTCCTATTTTGTCATCCTTACTAATGCACTTCAACTAGGGTGGATATTAACATTTCTCTCTTTCGTATAGTTTTCTTTTATTTTGTAGATAAAAATATAATTTAGATTATTATCATTTAGGTTTTTTTACTTCATTTTGAAATTTCATTATTTTATATAAAGATCAAATATTTTGTTGAAAATTAAAAATAAACCATATAAATATTGTAATAATTAAAATAAGTAGTATAATATTAAATAAGTTGAAAAATGAAGAAATTTAGTAAAGTATTGAAAATAAAAGTAAAAAATAAAATTGTCTTGTTTCTCTTGAATTGCACCAATAGGATGGCCACAGAATGAAACCAATGAAGCAATTCAGCCTAATGATTCTTTTTTTATGGATATTATGCTCAATGAAAGAAGATGATTCTAATATCTTTGTAAAATCGGTGTAGAAGAATAAGAATATTGGTCATTTGTTTCAATTTGTGCATTGTTTTAATTATCGGCTTTTACGGAAATAGATCCTCTTCATTTCCTTTTTCCTCTATTTTTTAAATTTTTAGAAGCTTTTGGAAAAATAAGTCAAATGACAATGATGCACACTTTATGGAGAGTAACATTTATTTTCTCAAAAGTTTAATAATAAAATAAATGGAGAGAATCCAAACCTGGCTTTTACGATTCTTAATGAGATGCGTAGTATACGAACTTCTAATCTCTCGTCTTATATATTAAAACCATTGCTTTGGTGAAGCCGTTGGTTTCAGGTGTATGCACAGACATTTACACTTTGGATTTCGTATGATCATGTTTTCTCAAGCCTCTAAAAAATATGGAGGTATATTCACATAATTTGGCTTTTTTATCATTTGAGGGTAAATCTTTCTTTAAATTAACAAATGGGTGTATTTTTGAATTAATTCTTATTTAAGAATAATTTTCATTTAGGGATAAATCATAAAAATAATTGAGAGTAAACAAAAGTCATAAATTTTTATGACTTCTACACAGAAGTCGTAAAAGTAAACCCATTTAATAATTTTGAAAAAAATCTCCATGTGATAAAAAAAAAAAACCCACATAATTCACTTAACTGCATTTAGGTAATCTTATACACATAAACGGGAAGGGATTTACTAGCTAGTAAGCCTTAGTGGGTGTTTGCGCAACCTTTTACATTTGCAAATAGAGGTAGCCCAAAGAATCTCAATCTTTGCTTTTCTGTTGTGTTTGCAGTGGCCACCCAAAAATCATACTCTTAATAAACTTGTTTTTCTTAACCACACTCAGTTATTTCAATATTATTTTATCTAAATATATTTAATATTGTGTAAAAGGAGAATACCCAAAAGGGATGGAGAATATAATTGGAAAATCAGACGCTTGACTTATTAAAATTTAATTATAATCTTAGCCATCAATCGTTTTTAACTTTGTTCTAAGGGCTAAATATAAGATATGTTTTTATTTGAAACGTTCCCTGTATACATATAATTATTTTTGTCTCACTTTATTATTTCTTTTATATACAGAGTCTAAAAAATGTACTCTAATGTTATAGATAGACAACTTCTTGACTTTCACACATCATTTTTCAAGTCAAATGAATCCTGTTGTACCCTTGCAGGAGTTTATCATCGTATAGGTCTCTCTTTTAAAAAAAAAATCATTGCATAGGTCTATAGAGATTGAGTTTTTCCTTAAACAAATACGAATGGTCGTTACTTTTATTTAAAAAATCTTAGTATTTAAACTTATGAAATTATTTGATCAAGCGTATAGTTAAATGTACAAATTAAATATACATTTAAATTTACCATCCAATAGTATTTTTTTTTTCCTGGAAATAAGATATTCTTACAGCCAAAAGTGATTGAGACTAATTCTTGAAATGTAAAAACCATCACTGGATTTTATGTTTTCCAACAAAATCAATAATTTTCAATCAAATATCAAGTGCATGTTCATATGATCAAGAGCAAGGCTTGCCTTACTATAGCCATTTCGAGCGTGACAATAAATAACTCATTTGGGCCATAAGATTATTAACCACGAAAATAAAGCCCAATAGTCTCCTGCTCATATCAAATGGCCCTTAGTAAATTTTTTTGGTGAGATTTATACAATTGCCCTTAGTAGATAACTACATAACATAGTAGGTTTTTTTTAGAGTTAAATACATTTTTTTCCTTATAGTTTAAAAGTTTTTTTTTTCATTTTAATTCTTGAAAAATGTATTTGTTTTATGTTTTAAATAATGTTTTTATAGTAAAAAAGTGTTTTGATCAATGAAAAAAATGCTATCTAAAATATTTTAAGGATAAAAAGTAAAACAAACATATTTTATGATAACTAAAAAGGAAAAAATAAAATTGAAAAGGATGAAAATAAAAAAACACTAAATTACAGGAATAAAAAAATGTATTTAAGTTTTTTTTTATCATGACATAGATAGTAGGCTTTTGACATTTTTTAAAAGATAAATACTAATTTTGTTTTTGGGAATGGAAGATAATGATGAAGTAGTCTATGAAGATAACAAATTCAAAGTTAATTTTTAAATTTGTAAAAATTATGATAAATTAATTTAATCAATAATGTAATGACAAATTAATTCATAAAATTTATGATTTAATATTAAATTAATCCTAAAAAAATATTAGTGAAATTTATTCTTAAACATTTACGTATACTAAATTTGAATTTTGTATTTTTTAAAAAGAATAAATTTGTGACGTTGAGGAAGTAAAACAGGTGTTTAGCCTTTTTTAAAATATAAATAGCAAAAAGATGAAGCTGTTGAATGTGAGCTTACTAAGCTGGCCAAAGTTTCATTCATCCATATCCCACTCCATTACAGCAGAGCACTTGTGGATTGGACAAAACTACCCCTATGAGTATCAGTGTCCGATCATGGCACGCATTCATATTATTACTCAATCCTTCCTCCTTTCCATTTCGCACCAACCTCCATGGCTTCTCTGGCGTTGCTCCGCAGAACCACGCTCTCCCACTCGCACGTGCGTGCACGAGCCTTCTCTGAGGGGAAGAGCAGCAACAGACACCGCATCGAGAAGATTCTAGTAGCCAACCGCGGTGAAATCGCTTGCAGGATCACGAGGACCGCGCGGAGGCTCGGCATTCAAACCGTCGCCGTTTACAGCGACGCCGACAAGGACTCGCTCCACGTTGCGTCCGCCGACAAGGCCATCCGAATCGGACCGCCACCGGCGCGGCTCAGTTACTTGAACGGAGCCTCCATCGTCGACGCCGCCATTCGCTCCGGCGCGCAGGTCAACTCTTCTTCACTTCACTCCCTCTCCCTCTGCTTTTCATTTTTTGTCTTTCGTCTTTCTTTAATTAATTGACCTAATCGAATGTTGACACGTGTCGTTTGCGTTATTAGGCTATTCACCCTGGATATGGATTCTTGTCGGAGAGTGCTGACTTCGCCAAGCTTTGTGAGGACAGTGGTCTCACGTTTATAGGGCCTCCTGCGTCTGCTATTCGAGATATGGGTGACAAGAGGTATCGTACTGTTAAGTTTCATAATTCATTATGAATGTGTTATGAATGCGTCTTTAGATTATCAATCTTTTTTTTTGGTATGGATTGTGGCAGTGCATCCAAGAGAATAATGGGAGCTGCAGGTGTGCCTCTTGTGCCTGGATATCATGGAGATGATCAAGATATTGAAAAAATGAAGTTGGAAGCTGATAGGATTGGATATCCAGTCCTGATTAAGCCAACTCATGGTGGCGGTGGAAAGGTGCTTCCAATCTTCATGTTTACAAGTTATTCCGTTTCCTGTTCCTTAACGCAGCTGCATGGGTGTGCTAGTGCTACTTTTCTTCATTTTCTAGTCAATTACAGAAGTACTCTCTGAGCTGGATGATTATTAGTAGGACAGTGAAATGTGTTGTTGCCTAGAGAATTTAGTCCAAACAACGGAGGTTTTTTGCCATTCTTTGTGGTTCTCGTCTCAAATTTGTTGTGATGGTCTTAAATTGCTAAATTGGTTCTGTGATTCTGATATTGTGTGTTGACCTCGGGCATCTCCTTTTCTTTGGTATGTGATAACGTAAGGTGGATTGTTATCATAATGCGTGGCTACTCTTTTAGGTTTGTTTCTGCAAGTTTGAGAGCTGAAAATTTAGAGAGTTCTGGATTTCTTTTGAGATGAAAATAGATGATAGAGGGATTATTCTGAGAATATTTGTTGCTCTGAGCTTACAGTTTTATTATGTTGAAATTTGGACTATGTGAATATTGCAGGGAATGAGGATTGTACACGCTCCAGATGAGTTTGTTGAATCGTTCTTAGCAGCACAACGGGAAGCAGCTGCTTCTTTTGGTGTCAACACGATATTGTTGGAGAAGTATATTACACGGCCAAGACACATAGAAGTCCAGGTATTTATGCTAATCTTTAGCCCAGGGATTATTTGTTTACTTGTTTAAGAATTTTACTGGAACAATGGAATGAAAATAACGGACATCAATAAAAAACTGTCATGTCTCATGGATTGGAGTTTATTATAAATTCTTTTCTGTTTATCATTGTAGATATTTGGGGATAAGCATGGGAATGTTCTGCATTTGTATGAGCGAGATTGCAGTGTGCAGAGAAGACACCAAAAAATAATTGAAGAAGCTCCAGCTGTATGGCTTCCATCATCATGTCTTTAATATTAAGTAATTTATCTTTTAAAAAAAATTGATGGAGTTAAGAACTTGTAAATTTGCAGCCAAATATTTCTGCCAACTTTCGTGCACACTTGGGTCAAGCCGCTGTTTCTGCGGCAAAGGTAAGGTCCTTCTATTTCAAAATGCTAAACTGTACTTTCTATTTGAAGGATCTGAAATCAATGATTCATTGATTTCTTCTGAGTATAAAAGCCTTTAGATACCTTGTGTTCAAGATCAGATTGATTTAGAAGTTCATTGATATATTTTTCTTTTCCATTTGATATCATCCACTGATTCATATTTCTTTCTGATGGCTGAAGGCAGTTAATTATTACAATGCTGGGACTGTGGAGTTTATAGTTGATACAGTCTCTGATGAATTTTTCTTCATGGAGATGAATACACGTCTTCAGGTGCTTGTATTAGTTTTTACTGTCACTCAGTCACTTTTTCCTAAAATCAAGGCTTACAAAAGTATAACATGTGGGAATGTTAATACAGGTTGAGCATCCTGTCACAGAAATGATTGTTGGTCAGGATCTTGTTGAATGGCAAATCCTTGTTGCCAATGGAGAAGCTCTTCCATTGAGTCAATCACAAGTACCCTTATCAGGTGATGCTGCTTTTCCTATCTTTAGTTTCTTCCTACCCCTTAATTTTTCATTTATTGTGTGTGTGGGTGAGGGTGAGTTTGGGGTTTTCTCTGCTTAGTTCCATATTAAACTTAATGATTTTTTTATGAATTGAAGTTGACAGTTGGGTCAGTGTGTGGTTGACTAAAGCTCCTGAGCCAAAAAACAGAAAACATCACTTAAAGAGTAAAGTAATCTGTATAACTGGTACCAATAGGTTTAAGATATAATTATTTTTTTTGTAAACTAGGGTGATTGGAAGTCATGTATAAGTACATAGGCCTAAATTCTGTTATATACTCTGCAAGGAGGAAAAAAACTCCTACCAATATTTATGACTAATTGGTGGAAGTCATCTTAATGACATTCTCAAAAGTATACCCCATAATGAGGCAAACTGAACTGTTATTTCTGAAAATAAAGAGCACATAGAAAATTTTACTATCATGTGTAAAGTTCCATCCATCTATTATGTAGAGGCCTTAAAGATTCAGTATATTATAACTCTTTTTGTGATGGCAGGTCATGCTTTTGAAGCTCGAATCTATGCTGAAAATGTTCAAAAAGGGTTTCTTCCAGCAACTGGAGTTCTACACCATTATCATGTTCCAGTCTCATCTGCAGGTCAGATATGCAAAATTAGCCTACTAATTTATTAATGATGAATCTGAATTTTCCCCACTTTGGTTGGAATAACTATGAAACTTCAATATAGATTTGTGGATCTTTCTTTTTATACTGAAAATTTGCTATTTTGGCAGTTCGGGTGGAGACTGGAGTTAAAGAAGGAGACACAGTTAGCATGCACTATGATCCTATGATTGCTAAGCTTGTGGTGTGGGGAGAAAATCGTGCTGCTGCCTTGGTCAAACTGAAGGATAGTTTATCAAAGTTTCAGGTATACTTAAATTTTTGTATTGCCTGTGCTATAGTGAACTATGAAGCTATCATGATTGTGGTTGAGGGTTTGCAGTAAATCGCCTTTTTCTGTGTTGAGATGTTATATTACTTACCCTTTGTTAGATCCTGTATTTGTAACCTTTGGGGCCAATGGTGGCCTTTTCATGCCCCTTCTCATATACAATAGAGATTCAAGTGATTTTAATTATTTTTTCTTTCTCTAGCTGTATTCTGTCTTTTTGAAATCTTGCTCCATGTTTAAATTGCTAATATCTTCTTCCACAGGTTGCAGGTCTACCAACCAATGTCCACTTTCTTCAAAAGCTTGCTAATCACAGGGCATTTGCAAATGGCAATGTGGAGACTCATTTTATTGATAACTACAAAGAAGACCTCTTTGTTGATGCTAACAATTCAGTGTCTGTGAAAGAAGCATATGAAGCTGCTGGACTTAATGCATCCCTTGTGGCCGCATGCCTCATTGAGAAAGAGCATTTCATGTTGGCTAGAAATCCCCCTGGTAATTGGTCCCATTATTGTTGTGTAATGCTGAGTTGTTTTTGTAATTTTCCTTGGTATTTACATATGTATGTTCAGGGGGCAGCAGCTTGCTCCCTATATGGTATTCTTCTCCACCATTCAGAGTCCATTATCAAGCTAAGCGTAGAATGGAACTTGAGTGGGATAATGAATATGGTAGTGGTAGCTCAAAGATCATGAAGCTTACCATCACTTATCAGCCTGATGGGAGATACCTAATTGAGGTACCAAATGAAAGTAATTTTTTCCCGGTTCAATTATGCCACAAATTCTCCAAAAAGTTAACTTAAGATGATATTATATCTTTCAGACAGGAGAAAATGGATCTCCTGTTTTAGAAGTGAAAGCAATATATGTAAAAGATAACTATTTTAGAGTTGAAGCTGGTGGTGTAATCAATGATGTTAATGTAGCTGTTTACTCAAAGGTAAGTGCTTTCCTCTGCATAGATGATTTTGGAGTTTATGTGGATTGATTTGATAAAAACATTTTTCTGCTGTATCCATCTTGATTGTTAAATAAATTTCTTAAGCTTATAAGGCAAATATGGTTTTTCTTGGAATTCAGGATCAAATAAGGCATATTCATATTTGGCAAGGGTCCTGTCATCATTATTTCAGAGAGAAACTAGGCCTGAAGCTGTCTGAGGATGAAGAATCCCAACATAAACCCAAAGTTGAAACATCAGCCAATCCTCAAGGGACAGTTGTAGCACCCATGGCAGGCTTGGTAGTTAAGGTTCTAGTGGAGAACAAGACAAGAGTGGAGGAAGGACAACCTGTGTTAGTATTAGAAGCAATGAAGATGGAGGTGTGTACAGTTGCTCTGTGAATGTTGGAAACGCCTCTCTTTATCTTCTTTCTTTATCTATTCAGCAAGTTATAACCAACAACGTTCTGTACTTTTTCTAGCATGTTGTAAAGGCACCTTCCTCTGGCTATGTGCATGGGCTTCAACTTGCGGTGGGTGAACAGGTTTCAGATGGCAGTGTTCTTTTCAGTGTAAAGGTTAGTTAATTACCTTTTCTCCTCTTTGCATTACCCTTGGCCTGGTTATACTAGCAATATTATTGTTGCTTTTATGTGTTGGTATACATCATTGCATCACATTGTATCATTCAATATATATTCTCTTTATTATGATGTTGATGTTTATTTCTTTTTCTGGGTATGACTAATGTTACTTAAGAGTCTGCTTGTTTAAATAGGTAAAAAAAACAGCATATATGGAAATGATAATTTATCTGGACTGTGTTCAAATACATTATTTAACCCCTCATTTTCATTTTCCACATACTCTGACAAGCTGACCCTTGGTACATAAAGTATGTTTCTTCTGCAACATTAATGTGCTGAACTAGCATTTTTCATTATTTTATTCTTCAACATTTCTGAATCTGATAATAAAGAGGTTTCTTCACGTTGATGTTTATGGAACTCAGGTTATTATGTTTGAATTTTGCTACTAATTTTATCTAGAAAAATACATGTAGCAAGTACCAACCATATATTAGTTTCTTTGCGTTAATTTTTAGTTAGCTATCTTACCATAAAATGAAATGCCTCGTTTGTTGGTCTACCTTGTCCGATAAACACATTGGTCATCAGCTATGAAGCATGAACACCTGATAAGAGGAATCATGTTTCATGTTCATGTCTGACGCTTAATGGACAATACGGCATAACATAACTTATCATTTCAAATTCTAACGAGACACTTCAAATTTTGTTGGATGTTTGTGTCTCGTGTAAGTGTCCACACTTATTAGGTCATCAGTGATCTTGATAGTTGTGTTTGGGCAGGATCAATAAAATCACACTTGGATTACCGCTTTCGCCAAGACTTTGACAAGGGGGACATTATCTGGATGGATAGTTATACGCAGGTTAACAACCGAACACCTGAAAGTTGATTACTTGCTTAACAATCTTTGTGACTCAATTTTTCAAGTTACAAAAGATGAAATATACTTCACAATAATGCAAATAGTTCCTCAAGTCATTAATAACAAAGCGGTAATTTTGCTTCATGTTTAGATATTTTTCCATCACAGGTTTTCACCTGCCCCTCAAATAGATCTCTAAAGGGGAGATGCGCACACGCCTAAAATTATGTGATAGTCGGAACACCAAATTTCAACTACGAATCCAAGATTCAATTGTTTCTTGGGGAAACAAGGGTACTAACAATTACCGTCACAGAAAAGGGAAATTTATGGATTCGTTTCATAATATACGCGTTTCATGCTCACAAAGTGAAGAGCCAAAAATTAAACTTTCGCATTGTTGATCTAAACTCATTGTGCCACACCACGCGTATTGATTTTTCACACTAATACATTTTTGCCACGTTAATTTCCAAATTTTGAAGTCGTTATATGCATGCGGTTTGATGGAGCTTCAAAGGGAACTTCAAATCTGAAAAAAAAAAACTAGCGATTATAAGTCGAAGTGATAATCATACATCTATGATCTATCACATGCATGTTGAGTTCAAGCAACTTGATCTGGACCTCTCCAGAGGATGAGTTGATTATTAAGCGAGATTTTGGCGTGCTTCATCATTACATTATGGCTTTTGATACAGATTAGAGATAGATTAACTCTCCTTCAACTAGCAAACAAAGTACTCCGTACTCCACCTTAACTTGAATGAAGTGGTTGATGGTCGGTTTAGGATAAACGTTGATACACTTTTTTGTAATTCTAGTCTTTAATTTAATTTATCACTTCGTATATTATAACTCGCTTGTTCTTCCTATTAAGTTTGTGGCCATTTGAATTACAAGCAAATTATATTCGGAATGGGATACCTATAATGCATATATATGCACTTGTTTGAATGGAAAGGAGAGGAAGATTAATTATTATTATTTATTTAAATTTAAAAGATAAATAAAATGATTGAAAAATTTAAATAAAAATCATTTTTTATTTTAGCAATTTCTCAAATGAATATATATTTACCGATCATGTTTTTTTTTTTTTATGTTTATAAAAACAACCACTTATTTTTATTCTTTTAAAAGAAAATAAACTATTATTTCTCTATAACAAGTTAGAATAACCACCACCTCCCAGCCTGATTCTCTATTCAGTGTGGTCACTGCCAATATCCCATGTAAGCATAATGAGGGAGGGAAAATTACACTTCAATCTTAAAAATTCAGGCCAATACAAATTGAACTACAGGTTCTTTTTATGTTTTACCTGATTTAACAGATTTCCATTTTTTTCTTTACGAAAAACTGCACATTATAAATTATAAAAACCACTAATCACAATAAAAGCTTCGTAATATTTTTAGGAAATTGCTATTCTCCTTATATATAAATACATAATTTCATAAGGTTGTATTTGAATGAGGAATTTGCATTGGTTCAAAAGTCACCTCATCTAAATACATTAAACATCGGAAGCAATTCCTCCAAAAGCTTTTTTTTTCCTACAACAAAAAAAGGGGCTTAATTAAGCTCAGTCATTAAGTTGAGTTGAGACCATTGTAGATTCTCCCCCAATTCATGTGTCAAATTTGAAACCACAATTACAAGTTAGAACCAAGTCTTTTCAGTACAAGAAAATGAGGCAATGCCTTTGTACAAGATGAAGGACATTCTATCTAGGCTGGCATATCAACTTAAGCATCAAAACCAGAATAGATTCCATTCTCTCTCAACAACCTCTTCTCTTCTTCAACATAATTTTTGCCTCTGCTAGCTTGACCCAGCTCTCTCTTCCTCTTTTCCTTCTGAGAGAAAGAAAGATTCTTCTTGTCATTCCAAGTCAGAGCAGCTGGCAGCTCCTCTCCTAGGGAAATAGCCTCTCTTGTTTTCTTTCGCTCTTCATATGATTCTTCAATTTCCTTGTCTACATGCTTTTCTTTTCCAGTGGACCACGACCAATTTTTCTTCGAGTCATCCTCTTTGGGTGCGGGTACTTTTAGGACTGAAGGTCCACCTCTATAACCGTGTCGCTTCAGAGCTTCAAAGTCAATTAGACCACTTTTCTTAGTTGTCTGCTTTCTAGATTTACCTGTAGACATAAATTTCATAAAATTAAACAGCAATAAAATTAGGGAGACAAATGTCAAGATGTCAAACTGAAAAGGCAACTGAGTGTGTGAAGATATGGCAATATGGATTATTTTCGTGAACTAACACCATGGCACCAAATATGGAGTAAAGTCAGGATAAAATATTGTGAATGGAGGTTTAGTTTAGTAGTCCTGGTATTCTCATTTTTGTTTGCTGGAAAATGTCTATTCTATATGCTAAAGAAACTCTTTCAAGAAATTCAGCGAAGACATAAAGTTCATATAGTTAATTGTATATTTAAATCAGTCAATCTTTTTTATGCTTGTGCAATGTATAGAAATCCGAATCAACTCCTCTGATTGATAAGAGTAATGTTTTGTGGACACTCCACCCATCAACACCTAGGGATAAAGAAATAGAAGAGGGAAATGATAATGTAACAAAAAGCGAG
This sequence comes from Glycine max, assembly GCF_000004515.6. NCBI lineage: Eukaryota > Viridiplantae > Streptophyta > Magnoliopsida > Fabales > Fabaceae > Glycine > Glycine max. The sequence continues at coordinate 2,477,651 of NC_038246.2, read as the reverse complement.
AGATGGGGGTGCCAAATTGGTGTTTGTAAACATTAGGTAATAGAAATACATCCTCCTCCCAAAGATTTTGTAGTTTGTACATGTTTGGATTTCAGTTGTGAGAGCTCAAAAGTATTTTTACTCCCTAAGCAAAAAATTCTTTCTTCATTTTTTGTATTAGAATTTGCAGAAGTACTTTCCCAACTTTAATCCAAACATTTAGCCTTTGTCTATCAGCAACTGTATAGTGCTCAGGAACTATCTTGCAGACATGCACTAACTCAAGTTGGGGATGGGTTTAAGTCCTCAACAACTGAATCTACATCGGCAATATTCATAATTCCGCATCAACACTCAAAGGAACTATCAATGCCAAAGTTTCATAGCTAGTATGAGCATCAACCCACAATCTAGAGTCTAGACATGAAGAAAATAGCTGTAACAACAACAGGAAAGATAATCCAAACTACCGACAGAACAAAATACAAAAAATGTGGGACATAACACAATAAGCACCCATGTACATCCATTGTTCAATTCAAGAGAGTAAATTTGTCAAGTTATACAAAATAAGCAAATTTTAACACAATAAAAATGTATAACTTTCACATTGAATAAATCAAACTTGAGAGCAATCAGCAGAGTCATAAAAACAACTAGACAGAGAAAAGAGGATAATACCTTTGGAATTTCCCCCTCCAGTTTCACTATCACATTCAGAATCTGAATGTGAAGACGATGACTCATCGTCATCACTCCATGGCATAGTCCTCTTCATAGTACGAACCAAACACTGCTAATACACACAAACAATGCCACAGCTCAATGACTACGAATAAAACAAGGGGTTGGTTCAAGCCCCAACAATGCTACTCTGCAAATAAACACAGGGAAAGATGCCATGCTCAAATATCGCTCAACAGAAACAACAACAGTTTCAATATCAGCATAAAAATTTGATATTTATTTAAAAAGAAAAGAAAAAAAAAGGTGATGAATAATTATTAGGAGCTGAGGTTGCCGTCAGAGACGCGGACAGACCCATGATTTTGTTTTTATTCCGAAATGTACAAAAACAGAGAACTAAACATGCGCGTGCTGCTGTAACAATAGGGAATTAGACGGTCATGAATTTTGGGAAAATGGGGGAAAAACGAAAGGAAAAAGAAAGCATAAAAGCTGAGAAGAGAAACAGATACAGTACCGAGGAAAGTGAACTGACAGAGCGACACCAGTTGGGTTGTTGTTGGTGGCTCGTTTTGGAATTGGAATTTGGATTATGATTACGTTCTTCTCTGCTACAAAACAAAACTGAAAACCCTTTTTAGTTTTTAGGGATTTCTCAGCTACGAATTTGGGATTAGGACTCTCCACTACATAATCAAAATAATTACGTCCCCCCCCTTATAGATTTTAAACTTCTAAGAAATTTTATTTAATTAAAAAATTAGTTTAGAAATATTACCAACTGGTTTATAATTATTTACTGTTTTAAATTTAAAATAGAAAACATTGAGTTATAATGTATATAAATACTACAATTACATGATATTTATTCACCAAAAAAAAGTTACCTGATATTTTTAAAATAGAAAATATTAAATACAAACTTTTTATTATTAAAAATTACAATAACTATATATTAATAATATCAAATATTACTTTCTTTAATGAAAATTTGCTTTAAATTTTATATTCATTGTCCTAATGTTAAAAATTATACATATAAAAGAAAACAAGTTATTAGAATGGGAAGAGATGAATTTTGGTTATGCTCGATAAAATTAATTGAAAGTTAAAAGATTTTTTATTTAATTATAAATATTTGATAAAATTAATTATTGAAATAACTAAAATAATATAAAGTGACAAAAAAATAATAAAATAATAATTTATTTAAAAATGATGATAAATTTTTTTATAAATATATTAAAGATAAAAAATAAGAAAATATAAAAATCTAAAATCTACTAAGCTAATTTTTTAAAAAATACTAAAAATTACTTTAAAAAATTATTTATCGAATAATAAAAAAAAATTCAACTATTAAAAAAAATTAAAAACTAGTTGTAGCGCTTCACCGAGCATAACCAAAATATCGATTTGGAGCGGACCAAAGCCCACTATGCAGCTGGCTACCAAACAAGGGTAAGTACTTGTATGCCTCTACCCCATTCAATTCCTATGTTCTTTGTGTAAAATTATGTTTAAATACTAAATTTTATGTAAATATTTACATGGTTGGTTCTATATCGAAGAATTAATTTCAGATTTAGAATTATTTTTTTTAAGTAATTTTAAGTAACTTTTATGTTACTCTATAAAAAATTTCTACTAAATTTTATCACTGACTTCATTTTAAAATAAAATGATAAAGCAATTCATTTCAAAATTAATTATATTAAAATCAAAATTGCAAAATTCTATTAAACAAATTCTTTCTTATGCAATTGGTAAGTTGTATAATTGTGGCCTTATTCATGGGAAATTATCAGGTAGTTTAAGACTACCACATAGTCATGGTCCTGACCAATTTTACATAAACTGCATAAACTTATATTTTTTAATTTATGAAAAAATTTAATAACACTCAACTATGTAAACTATGTATTATGTAGAAATTAATAAAGACTGTATAATATTTTTAATTTTCCTTATTCACGGTGCTTGAAAAACATCAAATATTTACCAATGCAGTTGGTGTGTACATTTGCTTTTCACATCTCCTTAGGACCACTGGCCACTGGTCCCTGTTATTTTTACCTAACTTATATATATCGTATTGAAAAATACTAGCATGTCTATTTTTGTGTAGGTCCTATAAACTTTGGCTTCATCTTCATTTCAACTTCAACTCTACCACAAGACAAATCATTTGATTTCCATGTTCTTTGAAAGAGCTCTTCTTTCAATGCATGTGGTAATTCAACTAGTCCCTTTCTCCTCGCTCCTGATTTATATGCAACTGATTATTGAGGAAATCAAGAGAATTACTACTTGTTTGTCTACTTCATTACGATTTGTCTTGGAGTGATCTCCAATTCTCCATAGAATCTAACTATCTTTTTCACCTCTTTTATGCATGTTATGGTTTGTTTTTACTTATTAATGTGCTTAGAACACAATTAAAAGAAGCAAAATGCTATTGGAAATACTTTTGAATTTTCACTTTCTCTCTTCACAAATAAATTTCACGGTTGCTTTTGATATTATGTCCTTGCTTCTTGTTCGTCAGTCTTCAACAATGTATTTGGGTGAAGACTCGTAGGCACGCGTAACAAGCCTATATGGTCCTATGGTCCCAAAGTTTGTTCATATGAAGTCCTAGGTTTGAAGAAGTAAAATAAAATCTTCAGGTTGGTAAGATTGACATTCACAAAACAATTAAGTGGGATTTTAGATATTAGTTACTGGACTGGAATTATCAAGAAGCAGTAAATATTAAGGCTAGAGATGAAAAAGAATAAATTAAGGTTTTAATATTTAGGAGCATGGTTATAGGTTAATGCTAAAAGAAAGCCAAAAACAGAATACTTTTATTCTATGGATGTGAACAACAATACCTGCTTAGGCTTACTTCAACTGTTCTTGGGTCAAAATGAGAGAAGGGGAAAGGAGAGAATGTAGGAGAAAACTTGCTGCCATACTTTTAAACACTGAAAATTCTCATTATTTCAATTTGAATTCTTATATGGTTATGTAGCCCTTCTCAATATTTGATAATATGAGGGTTATGTAAAGTTGACAACTAATGTAAAACTTTGTTGAATCTTTCGTGATATATATTGATAATTTGGTGTATGGGCAAAATGAAGTCTGTTAAATTGCCTTTGGTTTCTAGTCCAAAGAAGATTAGACAGAGAGACTTAACCTACATTCTCATGCTAGTTGAGTCAAGTTGTCTAAGATTATAATGAGCCACCAAAGACTAATATAGAGTTGTAATATGCTTTCTATTGATCATACATAAGTAATGAACAACTGATCATTTGCTGACACCATAATCTCCCTCTATAGATGGATTGAATACTTGCTTCATACCACTAGTCTTAAAGCAGTGGCCATCCACATTGAACAAACTGGCTCAGGGTATGAACCCGCCTTTACTTTGAAGTTAAATCTTTAGGCGAGTGATTACAAAATTAATTTTGAGATGAAGTGAAATATATTTGGATGTTTATATTCTAAAAGCATGTTATTAGTACAATTCAGTATCATTTTTTTATCTATTACAAAAACTACCTAAAATTGCTTCAGTTTAAAATATTTTGACCTAGAATCAAATTTGTAACTTGAGATCAAACATGTGAACATTTACTTTAATTCTCTTTAGCTGTTATTTTAACACAATTTTGGATGATTCAATCTAAATTCAAACACGCACTAAGATATTTTTTCGATATATAGTTCTCTGTTGTTATATTTCTTGTTTGACTTGTGGCAGTGTGACAAAGAAGGCCACGGTTGGATGATTCTTATATGATTTTGTTTTCCTTACTGTGGTAAAAGGGCCTATGTTGTAGTTGGTAGACAAATGAATGTTATTGATGTAATTTGTTTATGAACATAATACCTAAAAGTTTAAGTTACATTCCATTTAAACATAATATCGTGTGTTTTAGGCTAGGAAGGTGGGTTTCTATCAACCAGCCACATTATATGCTTTAGGGAATTCATCTTGTTCTGCTTTGTAAAATTTAATCGGTTGCCTATATTCAGAGGAATTTGCTATCTTAAGTTTGTATTAAGAAATATTTACTTAGAAGATTGTACTCTAAGTCTTTCAATGCTTTCTATTTTTATGATTATGATATTGCATTTACATTCATAAGATCTAGTTCATTTCTTCTTTCGCTAACTTCATACAAATCAGACTGCCTTGGCCTTCCTTTTTGTACCAGTACCTAGTATTGGTTTTTGCTCGCATGTCTCCTTGGGACAATCGTGTTCCTTGTGCCAGTTATTTCTCAGTGATTTTCGTCCCTCCTGGTTTTAGTCTTACAAGTCACACCCATGTGACTGCATGTGGATAATATTTCTAGAGAATGAAAGTGGTCCTGCAATTAAAATATGCAATATTTGTCCCTCAATTAATGTATGGTTGGCAATACTTTTGACAGGACCTATTATACTTTAGTTCAAGATAAAATACGTTCATTTATTCTTCATTTTGTACGATTGTGAAGTTTCTAGACTCCAGCCAAACATGACTGAATATTGTTTTTACAAGTGTTAGTTATTGGCTGCTCTTTATTCTTATGATACTTTGTGCTGATGTTCATCAATACATGCTGCAATTTATATAGTATAGATGAATACAAAATATTATTTCTTCCCTCTGATGTAGAGAAGTGAACTTCTGCATCTATGCGTTGATGTTCCTCCATATTGTTTGGTTGGTATTTCCTATAATTTTGGTGGTTGTAAGTCGTTATTAAGATTATTCACAAAATTTAAGTTGTCCATACCGTCCATGAAAGAGATGTGTAATTCAAAATAACATGTTGGTACATAATGCCTTTAATGATCAATCTGCCTCGTAACTTTGATTGAGACAAGCAATATGTTGAGTTGTAGAAAAATTCTTGTCAATTCTGGACCAGCCATAATTGCGTTTATTTTCACATATTTAAGTTGGGAGTTCCACCGTATCAAATTGCTACCAAAATAAATTTAGAGAACAAATGGAATGTGTGTATTGCAATATCTCGAAAATGTAAAAATAGAATGCCAATGAGTACTGTTGGGTCCAAAAACAGTGACAACTGGGGTGAAAAGAAAAGGACACCATAAAGCTGGTTTTTTCAAATTGAGTCCTTGTGAGGAACGAAAACTCTAAAGAGCATGACTTGTGTGCGATTGAAACTACTAGCTTTCATTTTTTTTTTAAAAAAAATTCATGTTGTTGACCGGAGAAAGTTGCTGGATTGCAAATTCTTGTATATGTTCTGTATGAACAATGGAGTGGCTGAAACAGATATCAAAAGCACGAGAGTAACTAAAAAGGAACTAAAAACAATACAAAAAATGTAGAACGATTTAAATATAAATATTGATAGTATTTAGATAACCATCACTTTGAGAGAACAATACGTTCCTGGGTAAAAAATGTGCTTTCTTGTGTATATTGAGTGTCTGGAAGAACCGAACAAAGACAAATGCACCTAGTTGTAACACTTGAATTTAATTTCTATGCATGGTAAATATAATGATTTTTACAATTAGAAATTAACTAACTAGAAGTCATTTTCATTGTGCAAAGATATGAGAGAAGGTCATTATACGCAACCTAACTATTGTCATATTTGAATTCATAACCAATCAAGGTATAACTTTACTATTATGTCAGAATTTGTCCTCCACAGTATTATCATATATAATAATCTATTATTATTAGATGATACTGTAAAGAAAAAAACTTTTTATTGTAAGTGTATTTAAATTAATTCATATTATTTTATGGGGAATGGGAGGATTGAAGTACTTTTGGCTAGAGTGTCACTTGCCAAATCAGGTCGTAATTGACCAAAATCTATGCCAGTTGTAGTCCCTGATCTTCGTGCTATGTCATGTTTTCAGCAGATAATTATACCTTCGTGCTATGTCATGTTTTCAGGTCGTAATTATACCTTAAGGGCCGAGCCAGTTTTGTGAAATTTTAAGATATATGGGAAAACAAGTATGTGATATAAACAATTGCAAGATTTAATTTGCCTTTAAGAAGGGGCCGCTTCCGTTGTGAAGTGTCAAGAGGGTACAAAAGTTGAAAACTTGAAATGGCCCATTGGTCTTAATAATAATAATAATAATAAATGACAAATAAAAGCTTGGAAAATGTTATACGAAAGACAATGACAAGATCTTTTGCCTAGTTGCTAGTTCAATGAAATGAGGAAAGGGACTCGAGTCTCAACCATAGCTAGAGAAGTTTGCGTGAAAATCTTCTCTTTTTTTTTTTCTACCCCAACGTGAAAAGTTTCACATCAATATATATCAGCCTTTTCCTTTAGTTCTCCCACCAATAAATAGAGTCAAATAAACTAAAATATTTGTTCCTGTCTGAACATTGTTTTCACACAATATTGTAACAATTTTCTGTAACTTGTGTTGGCAACAACCCCAATGATCCACTTGTTCATAATTTTAGCTTAAAAAAGCATTTGATCATTTCATTGCTCCTATCGTGTTCTGGTTTTCTTCCTGCCTTGCTTCACTGCTGCTATGTTTTGTCACTTGGATGGATGTTGGCCTATATCATATCCTTTCATTTCATTTTCAACATTTTTTTTCTGCTTCCAACACCAACAACTATCCTCTTTTTCCTCCTACCACAAATTTAAAATAGTACTGATTAAAAAAGTGGGTGTTTATTGATCATAATTTTTTAAAGAAAAAATAGCAAGAGTACCTTAAAGACACTGATTAAGGAATTACAAGTAAAATAATTTTATTGAAGAACGTAACAGTATAATTTCCAATACAACTTTAGCATAATTTTAATAAAATTTTCTATTTATTGATTTCTTAACCAATCTTTTTGAATGTAAAATAGTACTAGCAAGGAGTTTGAAAAAGAAAAAAACAAAGGCCCCACGTAAGATATGAATTAAGACTTAAGGCTAGGTTTGCTCTAGGTTTTTGCTCCACGGCATGCATGTATTACGTTCCCAAAAATTGACAAATGATGAGTGGGATCCTATGTGTGCTAAAATATAGTGTCCTATGATATGATTATAACTGAACATTTGTTGTCCTCTTTCTATTATTAACGTATATCGACGAGGCTTGAGACACAAGAGAATTGTTTTGTGGTCGTTCAAGGGATGCCCTCCATGATTGAGCATATTGTCCAATAAAAGAAAAAGTATAAGGGGGCGATGACTTGTAAAACTTATATTGTATTTTCTTCTTTGATTTCAAATAAATAAATATGCATTTAATTATCCTATTCTTATCCAAGTCTAATATGAGTAATTATTATTTGTATTCGTATTTTGTAGTGTAGACAACTACGTATTTGGGTAAGTGCTGTTTGGACATTTAAAGCCTAGATGTCCCGTCAGTAAGTACACATGTACGATAGGCATAGAGGCGTACCTGTCATTTGCCAGATTATGAAGAAAAAAGGACAAGGGGATAAAAATACCCATTTAAAAGATTTCGACCAAATAAGAGAAAAAGAAAACTAAAAAACAAAAAATAAATGGCCCAATGGACACCTTCAAATCAAATGGTTAGGAAGACAGTGTGGGAGAAAAGGGAATGGTGGCTTAATAAGGGATGCTTCAAATATGAAAAAGCAAAAAAACAGAAAGAAACACCATATTCCACGTACCCTAGAGTAGAAGATACTTTGGCCAATGTACATGCAATTAAAGATGCAATGCATCCTTTGACTGCCTCGTTAACCTATATATCTACCATTTTCTTGTCCAACTCGAAATAAAATTGGATGGAAAACACCCAAAAAGGTCAATAAGTTTCTGATTAGCTAAGGACAATTTTATGAATAAATTTGTGTTGAGTTCTTATTCTTACATGCATTTTATAGAAACAAAAGGATGATGCTGATAATTATTAACGTCTCACATTGCTATATGTGGCATGCGTTAATGATCTGAAATAATTAAATTTTTTCCTTAAAAAATGTAATGGTTGTTCAATAACTAAAAAGAAAATGGTATGAAGATGTTATGTTCAATATAAGAAATGTCATGACAAACTAATACTAGTAGTATATTATGAAAATAAATGATTTGGTGTTGATTCATTTTACCCAATATATATTTCTTTTAATGGATAACTTAATAGCTGCGGTGTGAGAACCACATGGCAATTCATGCAGTCTGAGGACAGTCTAAGTACTGTCTTAAAAAACACTTACTGGTTAAATTGGTTGGAACATTTGTTTGTACAGCTATTACTATTGATTTGAAAATGGACTCTTTTAACATTAGTTATAAACATTTATGGAGAATTAAAAAAGAATAACTAAATATTAAAGGATAAGATCTATTCATAATTGGAGCATGTAAGTCAAAACAAAAGACTTGCATCAGATTTAAACCGTCAATATAATATAAATTTATTTTATAGTTATATATATATATATATATATATATATATATATAATACTTTAAAATACTCATCATATGACAATATTTATTAGTTAATATAATTAATTATAAGTTAAAATATATTTTTCGTTTTTATAAAATTATAATGATTGTCTGAAGTTAAGTTTGCATGATTCCAAACTCATTTTGTTATTTTTTTCTTATAAATTTATATAATTCATGAGAATTAAAAATCACCAAAAATTGAATAAAAAATTAAAACGGTTAAAAATTATCACAAATTGAAAAAAAAAAAGCAAGAATGGATCTTTTTGCACAATCTTATCTTTTAAACCCCTCTTTCATACTCGAACAAAGCTGAAATGTTATGGAATTAGATATATAGTTGGGGGGTTCAGCTGTTGTGGCATTCATGGGCACTGCCAAACCTTATGCAGTACCCAAATTTTGCAGAAGAAAAGATCTAAACTGTTCTAAGGAATTATGAAAATGTGTGCAAATTTATTACTACATTCATTCATTTCTATGTTTCTCTAATTTATAGCAACTCTTGGAAAAGTCTGTACCTCAAAAATATAACTGACTAGCAAATCTCATGTCTCAAACCTACAAACAAAGACATAACATAAATCCATTATGTGACACAAAAAAAGAAGGAAAAACTGAATTATATGACCAAATGTCTCCATTTATTGTGACATTATCAATTATGAGCAACAAATCATGAAACTCCTATGAAAACGGACGATCAACAAGACCAAAACAATTGACAAAAATAACAAATACCAAATAGAAAAAATCAGAGGCAGAGAAGGAAATCCACACCGTAACGGTGGGATATTCCAAAACAAAAAGAAAGGAATTTTGCTAATTTTGTAATCGAAGTTAAAAATCTCTATTCACGTGAAGTCATTGTAGTTCATCAAAGTGAGATCACCCCAATCAAATGGAATAATCGACCCAGCAAAAATCATCGTCCATGGCCAAATGCCCAGAAACAGGGAATTGTAATTGGAACCGGATTTGGGCGTTTTGGGTTTGGATCTGACTGCTGGTGGTGATGTCGGAGGTGAGTGTTTGCGGAGGACGTTCAGAATGGGGCACGAGAAGCATCGGAGGGAGCGAAGATAGTGGAAGGATCGTTCCAAGCGACGGAAGCGGTGGTTGCGGCGACTGAGAGCGACGGCGCCGCCGTTGCGAGCTAGTGGAAGCCGGGGTGAGACAAGATCGGAGGAAGGAGCACGGTGTGGGAGAAGAGAAAGGGAAGTAATTTTCAGTAGACAAATACCAAAGTCATCCAAACATGACTTCAAATAAAAAAAGTAACAAAATAAATTTCAAGAATAAAAAATAAACTTTATTAATTTTATAAGGAAGAAAAATATATTTTAATTTTAATTATTTATTTTTGAGTCCCTTTTATGTTTTCTGCATCCGTCCTTGTGTGGAAATGGAATCTCTCATAAAAGGGAGAAGGAAAAACACCTAATTAGGAATCGTAGAGATAAACAAGTATAGTCTCCCTGGTGGATGGCAGATTCCAATTTTTTTTTAACTCTGAAGGCAGCAACAAACTTTCACGATTCATTTTAGAATATCCAAATTGAAGTAAACGTTTAGATTGGGACCCCATTTGTTCTTAATTGTGAGCGTATGAAGAGGGGATAAAACCAAATCATAGAAATCTTGCATCTGTCATATTCAATTTGTGGTTTTCGGTCAACAAGTGTAAATTATTAAGACCTTTAAACCCAAATGAAATGTTTTCCCCTGCCTTGGAACATAGTATCTGGCGAATGATTCTTAATTAACAACTGAATTAAGCAAACTCAAAATTGAGGGATTTGTATCACAGACTATTAATATATATTTTCTGGTTTGCTATTAACTATATATATTCTGGTATGGTAATTTAACAAGAGATAATATTGTTTTAGATAGATAAAAATCCTTTTGAAAGATAAAATTTCCCTTCTAAATATTTAATACTACTAACTAATTAAATTATAACAATCTCATGCTAATTAATTTAGGCTAGGCTGTTAAGATTTGACACTATAGAAACTCATCTAATGAATTCCCACGCTGTTATTCATTCTCCCCTCTATTTTTTTCCCTATCCATTCAGACCACTAAAACACAATACGATGGTTGGTTTGTTTTGCGACAACCACTGGACAAGTCTTGATGACTTATGAATAATTGGAGGGCTAAGATTTAGGTTTATACGACAAATAGTGGGAGATTGACCTAAAATTTGCTGAGCTTTGCGTAACCTGTTAGTTTAATAATCTTTTCCTTCCTAATTCTTGAAATATTAGTTTAACTAACAACGATTATTATAATGACATTTTTTTAGTAGATGCACATAATTATTTATATTAATAAATGATTAAGATTTACTGTATTTTTTTTTGGTGAATTTTTTTTTACTGTATATAATCATTTAATTTAATAATTGTTTTGAAAAATTAATTTAATAGTACTTACTATCATATACTATCATATGAATCAGTTTAGTTTATATAATTTGTGCGCATAAAATCTTTACAATGCATTACAAAATTTGATAAAATTTAAAATATTTAATATAAAACCGATAAATATTTGACCACTCCTCCTTTGAATAGTGAATACCAAATCCGACAAGTTACCTGTTACCTCAGCAATTTGAACATAATTGATTGCTAAAAGAAAAGATCGTTGAAAAATGAGAATATTAAGATATGAGGAATTGCAGACACGATCTCCCATATGTGCCACGTTACTAATATTAGACCATCAAGATAGCACTTAATTGCTTAATCCATTAAAATATAGCTTCATTTCATAATACCCAATGAGATCGCATGGGTTAAGAAGGATGATAAAATTAAGAATAATGGTATATAAATATTTTAATATTTTAAATATTATTTAATATTTTTATCATATTAAAAAATTTATTATATCTGTATTTTTGTTTCTCTCTCTTTATTTGTTAGTAAATAACATAATGGGTGTCAACTCACTATTTGTTTGAGATGAAATAGGTTTACGAACACCCCAGTGGTCTACCAAGATCCTATATTTATGCGAAGTGTGAACCACTAGTTCATTGAACAACGCGTCACACAAAGCAAACTTATAATACTTACATTACATCAACGCATTCCATGTGCAAATGTAAAGTACTTAATACAAGACCCCATGTCTTGGTAAAAATTTCTTTTCTGTAAAGGCATGTTTGGGATTTTTTGGTTTAAAGCTTCATTTTGGCCCTCAGACATCATTTGTTTGGTTGTGATCTATGTACCCTGAACACCGTAAGCATACGTCGAGAGACAAGCAACGTTTTGATAATTTTGCCTCAACGTGGTTTGAAGGGATAAATTTATGGAGAGTTACACATATTTTTGGTTTTTATAATTTAGTGTTTTTTTAATTTTGATTTTGTAAATTTTTTTTACATTTTGATTCTTGTAAAATATGTTTTTTTTGTTTTTTTTCTTGAAGTGTTTTGATAACACTTTTAACGGTAAAAAATGTTTTAAACAATAAAAATTTTATTTAAAATACTTTAGGAATAATATATATATTTTACAATAACTAAAATGAAAAGAAAAAAAATTACAATATCGAAAATGAAAAAACCTCTAAATTAAAGGAAAAAATGTATTTAAGCCATTTATGTATAATACTCTTAATAAGTGTTTAAAAGATATTTAGTATATTTTATTAATTTTTTTAATTATTTAAAAGATAAAAATTTAATAATTTTATTTGTACTTTCTTAATTATTAATGTGCCTGCATAATTTTGTATGGTTAGATATTATTAATATTTATTTATTTTTATTTGTAATTATAAGTAATTTTATTATATATTTATTCAAATGAAACTTGTTCTCAAAATAAATAGTAGTATGTTTTAAAACATATTCTTTCTAAAAATAATTTTATTTAACAGGCACCAAAATTGATTAAAAACAAAACTCAAAATTCATTAGGACACTACAATATATTATTCATTAGGATCGACTTAGTGGAGGATTTTAAATAATATATATATATATATATATATATATATATATATATATATATATATATATATATATATATGTGAGAATTTAGGTTTAATTCTCGTTGTTATTATTGTAAAAAAAACTAAAATATATTGTTATTGTTAATATGTTTTATGTAATTTAAAAATATGTTAAAAGTAATATTAGAAAACATGACAATTTTCTCCATTAACTAGTAATTGGAATTGAGTCAAATCTAACTCCATTTGAAATAGTTATACTAAAAAGCAATGCAACTAGAATAATATATTATGCATATGATAATGTCTAAATTATTTGTTAATTTTTTCTTCATATAATAATATTATTTCTCTCAAATGATATAGGCGACAAAGAAACTCTCTCTTAGAAATATTATAAAATATAAGAATACTTTAAATATTATTAGGTATGACATGTTTAAATTGTCAATAAAAATTCACCTAAAATCACAAATAATTTTACTCATTTAAGATTATTCAATGAGTCAATTAACTCTTAAATACAACAAAATTTTCTTAAGAAAAGTTATTCATTAAACAAAATTAGGGATAGTTTAAGGACTTGAAAAGCCTAAAACAAATTTAAAAATGAAGCATTTTATTTACTCATAAAATAGTTTATTAAAATTATCATTATTTTATTTAAAATTTATTTTCAAATATAATTTTACAATAATTTTTTTTAAAAATATATTAGTACTAAAAAAAATTTGAGGTCTTTTCCGAATATCTTTTATCAATTATGGCAACCTAAGCGAGAGAAAAAACACACACAAATTCTGAACTGAAGTTATGACTTGCATTTATAGAGCTATGTTGTGAATTAATGAACTACTATTAAGTGATGCAAATTGATCTCCATGAACCTCTTTAACTGTGCCTGTAATGCAGACAACACGAGAGCCAACATATTCTAGAATTTTGACATGATCAATGTAACAGGAAGCAGGCGTTTGATTTTGGAAGTGTTCAAATCACAAACTAAGTGAACAGATTGGTTCATACTCTGAGTTGATAATGAGCTCTTGAACCAATCTAGAATAGTTTCAAAAATAAAATAAAATAAATCTTGTTATAAATTTATCAAAGGCATTGATTTTTATGTTGTACGACATCAAAAACCAAATTGCAAATTGGGACCCTGTAATCAGGAGTACTTTTCCTGTTTTCTTTCAATCACCAAACATACCATCCAAGATTCCAGCCTTGCAAAAATAAGAAGGCTTATACACTAATTATATTTTAGGTAGAGAGAAACGATAGTAGTATTTATTTAATATATAATTTATTATTAGATAAATTTTATTAAATAATAGTAAATTTAAGTATAAGCAAATGAAATGAAATTAAAATTTATTTAATAATAAAAAGATATAATAAAATAGCATGTCAATGACATTATCTATTATTTTACCCAAAGTGGTAGAGTAGTTCCTTCTTTTTCATATTGGGTGACCAGCTAAACCACACTTCTAGTAGGCTTTTGTACACTTAAAAAACTATAAACAAAGTCAAGATTTCATACGCATGTAAAAGTGTGTATATATTTGTCAAAATAGGAAAATTAAATCCAAAAGGATCGTTTCGACTTTCAAGTTCGACAGTGACTAAGTATATAATATATGCAAAAGTATATAATGTATGCAACAAATATGCATAGACACAGTCACAGTCAAAAGGAATATTTGTGCAATGCAAATGATTCCAACAAACAATAAACAAAACAAGAGAAAATTAAACGGAAAACAAAACAAAGCAAGCCTCAACATTACATCCACCTCTTTAACTTTTCTCCCTTTAACCGCTTTTTTATCTGCTGGAAGAAAGACAATGTAAGGAAGTGATGTGATACTGTTGCTAGTACCACTGCTGGAGTTTGGCACAATAAGATCAAACCTAACTTTAAGTTAGTAGAGTGAAAATGCACATTTTTAGTTTATTTTAGATAGAAAATGTGTGTGTGTCTGAGAGAGACCAATATAACCATTGCTTCTCTCTAGTGTCTCCAAGTTCCTAAGCTTGGTTTAGCCTTGGATTTGGGGTAAAAGGCCTCGAGAGAGAGCGAAGCTTGCTTCACTTTATTCCCTCCCTTCAAATTCGATATTTTGCTCTGTACCCATAACGAGGTTTGGTTTGGTTTTGCAAGAGAGAATCTCTCTCTCTCTCTCTCTCAAACTAGCACATTGTGCCTCATAATCTCTTATAGTTCTTATAACATATCAGGGGGGGTTGTCCCATCTGCGCTTTCTTTCTTCCCTTGGATTTTCATCCTCTCCAAAAACACGACCATGTGAGTGAGTGTTTTTTTTTTTTTTATTTGTACCACATTGCCTAAAATGGTGACAAACTGGGATTTCCTCTGTTCCCTCAACGTTACCTAAGAAACAGAGGAGTGCCCTGTTTCCCCCACTTTGTTGTGTTCCTATCCTCTCCCATTTACCGAGTGAGTGCTTTCATGTTTGATCAACCATCCCGTTATTATGTCTTTTTCTTCCCTTTTAATAAACAGAACCAAAAATTAAAGTGAAACGAAACCCATGTTCTTAGGGTCCTGAGCCTCTTCCTCTTGTCTTTATTATTATTATACTCGAGCTTCTCTTCAACAAGGAAAGGTTATTATTGGATTGGGTTGTTTTCTGTTGTTAATTCAGAAGGCTTTATGAAGTTGTCCCAACAATGAGAGATGACAACTCGAAGAAAAGCAAGGTTTGAATGGCTCTACCCTTCAGATTCCTTTGCATTTGTGTTCTGCTTCTGCCATTGCTTAATCTCTCTGTTGTTGTTTTTTCTCTCTGAAGCTTTCATGGCCCAAAACGTTGGTCAAGAAGTGGTTCAACATTAAAAGCAAAAACGAGGACTTTCAGGCAGATGATGTCCTCTACGCAGGTGATTGGTCAATTTTCTCATGATTTTATTGTAATTAAAGATGAGGATTGGTTTTGTTTGAATCAGATTTCTCTTGCCCTCATAAGTTTTCTATGTTCTGAATAATAAACAAACTTCCATTCTTCTTCTTCTTCTGGAACTTGGGTTGTCTTCGTGTAACAGTTTTTGTTTGAACGAGTCTGCAACTAAAAAGCAAAGATCTGAACTCTTCAGCTCGTTGTTTTCCTCCTTCCTTGGTTTTCATCTTTTGTTATAATTTTTTTTTCTGGTTTGTGTGTTTGATTCATTCTGTGGTTTGATAAAATTTACAGTGGAAAGAGTGTGACTTTATTAACTTTATGGTTTTCTTTTTCAGGTGTCAATCAAGAGTGGAGGAACTGCTCACAGAGGGAGGAAGACACTATCAAGAGAAGCAAAACAGGTTCAGTACCGATACATTTCAGAAATTTTCTGTTTTTGCTTCCCCCCCTTGTTTTTGTCTCCTACTATGTCTCTCGGAGAGATAATTTATATTTTAATGCAGAGAGAGCAAAGAGGAGACACTCAGATAGAATGCGGCGAGGTAGAATTGACCGTGATGCAGCTCCGGTTACAGATGTGCATAACTATAGGTATGCTTCATGTTACTGTACATTGTTGTGCTTAATTATTGGTGTAGTCAGATTCAGAATAATTATTATTCTATTGAGTTATTCTTTTCTCCTGCATACAGAATCTTTGCTGCCACTTGGAATGTAGCTGGAAAATCTCCTCCAAGTTATTTGAGTCTGGAAGATTGGCTTCACTCTTCTCCTCCTGCTGATATCTATGTTCTTGGGTAAATTTCTCATTGTATTTGTATAGTGTGTTGTATATTCTCTCCTTTCACCATATACAGTTCAAGAGTGAACTAGTTTGACTTTTCTTGCACTCAGGTTTCAAGAAATTGTACCTCTCAATGCTGGCAATGTTTTGGGCACAGAAGATAATGGCCCTGCCAGAAAGTGGCTATCTCTTATTAGGAAGACCCTAAACAGTCTTCCTGGAACAAGCGGTGAATGCCACACTACTTCACCGCTCCCTGACCCTATTGTAGAGTTAGATGCTGATTTTGAGGGATCAATGAGGCAGAAGACGACCTCTTTCTTCCATCGCCGGTCATTCCAATCCTTGAGTCATAGTATGAGAATGGACAATGACATGTCACTACCACAAGCATGCCTTGATCGTCGTCTCAGCGTATGTGATAGAATGATGTTTGGTCACAGGCCAAGTGACTATGACCCCTGTTATAGATGGGCTTCCTCGGATGATGAAAATGGCCCTGGTGACTCCCCAGTTGTAACACATTATTCACCAATGACATATAGAGGTTGCTTCTCTATGGAGGATAGATTTAGACAGACAGGACAGTCAAGATACTGTTTGGTTGCTAGTAAGCAAATGGTTGGAATATTTCTAACAGTTTGGGTGAAAAGTGATATAAGAGATGATGTTCACAATATGAAAGTGTCTTGTGTTGGCAGAGGATTAATGGGATATCTTGGAAACAAGGTAATTTTTTAATTTGATGTATATATTTTTTTATGAGAAGAGTTTATTGTGAACCTGGAGACCGCATTCTCATTCTCTTTAGTTTTCCAGGGTTCAATATCAATTAGCATGTCTTTGCACCAAACAAGCTTTTGCTTCATCTGTAGTCATTTGACTTCTGGACAAAAGGAAGGTGATGAACTAAGGAGGAATTCAGATGTAATGGAGATTCTCAGAAAGACAAGGTTTCCCCGAGTTCAAGACATGGGAGATGAGAGTTCTCCTCAGACAATTCTGGATCATGAGTAAGCCCTTCATCTCTTTTCCTTGAATCTTTACTAGCAACTGATGCTTAGAGATCGTGAAACTAAATAAAATGCAGTCCTAAGTCTTAAGTTTTACCCTGGCCAAGACCTAAACTTGTGGTTTAATTGGTGTAGTCGAATAATTTGGCTGGGGGATTTAAATTACCGGATAGCCCTTTCTTACCGTGCAGCAAAGGCTCTTGTTGAGATGCATAATTGGAAGGTTCTGTTGGAGAATGACCAGGCATGATACTTTCCTTACAACTTGTTAGAGTGTAGCTTCTTTTCTTAAATTATATATAATATCATCCTAACCATTTCATAGCTTCTTCTTTCAGCTACATATAGAGCGGAGACAAGGTCGAGTCTTTGAAGGATGGAATGAGGGGAAAATATATTTCCCTCCCACATACAAGTATTCAAACAATTCAGATAGATATGCAGGCGATGAAAGACAGTCAAAACAAAAGAGAAGAACTCCAGCATGGTATTCTTCTTTTATGCTAATAATCACCTGTATCAATGAATACATAAATGGAAAAGAGAGGAGACATATGAATAATGCCATTATCATAAGAAATGTCCTTCATTATTTGGATCTAGTACCATGTCATTGTTTATGTGAATCTAATCCAAATCTTTGTTCATGAAGGTGTGATCGTATCTTGTGGTATGGAAGAGGCCTCCGCCAATTATCGTACGTTCGTGGGGAGTCAAGATTCTCAGATCATAGACCAGTTTATAGCATGTTTCTGGCAGAAGTTGAGTCTGTTAGCCGTAACCGAATCAAAAAATGCTCTAGCTGCTCCAGTTCAAGGATTGAAGTGGAAGAGTTGTTGCCTCATTCACACGGTTACAGTTACACTGATTTGAGTTTCTTCTGATGAATGCTATAATAATGCATATTCCGTCTGATCAACCTGACCAATTGAAGAATCTGAAGTAGCAAAGTGTACGATACAAGGTAATTTCTGTCTTGCTTGAATGTCATTCACATTTTACAAAAGAATCAAACTCTACTTTGTCACCAAGTATGCTATGCTTCCTACAATTAAAAAATTCATTGAAGACATGCTACAAATTCTCCACATACTCATCTTTAAATACATAACATTTTCCTAGAAGCATGTTTTATGTAATTGATAAAACTGGTTAAAGCATTGGGGATCCATTTCATGGAAAAAAAAATACTTAGATTGTCTGTTCTTGGCTATATTCATTTCAAACTTTTTGGCACTCAGTTTTCATAAGTTCATGGAATATTATTTAGTTCATAGATTTCTTGACAGCAATGCATTTGACTGTGCCTTCCTTCCTAATAAAGTTTTTGGTTGAGATCTCTTGCATGACTTATTCTTATCCGTAGTTTGGTCCCCCACTATTGTTATTGTAGGTGGGCAATGCTCTGGGGAATTCTAGCCCCAATGGTGATGTAAACATTCTGTTACTCTCACACTCCCAATTAAGGTTGTCCTTTCCCTTCTCTCCTTTTCTCGGCTTCTCTGTAATTATTTTTATTTTTTGATTTTTCCCTAAATCTACTCCATACCTCTTTATTGCAGCTGCAGGGTTTGATTTTGCACACAACCACAGAAACTGAATAATCTTTTTTGGCAGACTAATTAATCACTGTCTGACTCAAATGTAAAATACCATCTCAATTCTGATTAAAATGAGGTAAAGTAGTATTTTTATTTATACTTTACTTTTGTTACAACTCAGCTAGGAATAAACCATGTAATTTTCTTATTCATTCTTTGGTGCATGTGTTGCAGAAACATAAAAAGAATTACCGCTGTGAAGGGTACTCATTGCTTGTGTTAGAAAAGATATGTGCAAGTTCTGACGTATATGAAGCTTCTTTTCTCGTGGCAGCTAATGATTTCACCGAGGACCATTAAAGCTTATGGGTAAAATTTTATTATGGCTTTGTTTTCAACATGTTGTAGTGTTTTCTTTTTCTGATTGTTAAGATGAAAGTTGCAACCAAAAGGAAAGAAGGAAATGCGCACAACATACATTGCTTTATTGGCTTTTATCAGCAAGTCATTATTTTTGTACCCAAATTCCAAATTATGACCCCTTTTATTTTTTCTTTTACTTTCATTCCGATTCGGGAATGATTCTTTGGGCAACATCAACACCTTTTCCGTCAATGTTTGTTGTATGATGAATCGGTGAATTTGGCCCATGCTTAATAAATCTTGTAATCGCACTCCTTTTTGGCATTGCCATGTTGTAGAATATTTCATGTGAGGATTTTGAAAAGTAGTTCTAATAAAGAATGACATAAACTGTTATAGCGATGCAATAGAAAGAAAAGGACGTGCCAAAGTGCTTTGCTCATCCACCTATGTTGATCCTTTCAGAGAATTTATTTTCGGACCAACGGACCAATAATAATGGTTCTCATTTAAGTTGTCAAATCTGTGTGCACCACAAGGATGCCACTTCTCCATTATCAAGATAACTGTTAATTTATTTATTTTTATTTGTTTTAAATTATTTGTTAATTTTAAAATTAAAAATGATAGTTATTTTATTATGACAAATTAGAATAATTAAAATTATAGAGTGACTAATTAATGTGACTTAATTTATAAGAAAAAAAAACTAATAGTACTATTTTTTAAAGATACTTTATAATGATAGTTAACATGAAAGTTATATACAAAACTCTTATTTAATAGCAGAGATATATGGTTTGATCTAGGGGTTAGAGAATGATAAATGAAGAAGGGAAGGGTTCGAATTTTTCAAGGACATTTATAATAAAACATTTGTCACAAAACTAATAAGGTTATGATTCATAAAATTAATCGAAAATTTTGTTGAAAGTCAAAAAGTTATTTTATTAAATTATAGATGTTCGATAAAATTAGTGATAAAATTAGTGAAGTAATGATTTATTAAAAAAATAAACAGAAAATTTGATAAATATATTAAAAATAAAAATAGAAGAAAATATAAAAAGTTACAAATTTAAATCTAGTATTTAAAAAAATATTATTTTAAGCAGTGTTTTAAAAGTGTCAGAATTTATTGAGAAATTACTAAAAAATATTTATCAAATAATCAAATGAATTTTTTAATTAATAAAAAAAATTAAAATATGTTGTGAAACATAATTCAAATCAAAATTTATTTATAAAAAAAACTCTTATTTAATACTAGTATGATAGTAATATTAAAAAAATCTGATATGACAAAGATAGATCGGGCAATAATATAAAATGCAGTCCAGATAGGGATGCCAAAGATACTGTTGTTATCATGGTTCTAACTTTCACTTTTTTACCACAACCTAAATGGAACAGAAAAACCAAAAAACAAGGGAAGTGTTGAAGACTCGGAATCGGAACTTGGAATTTGGAAAAGTAATGGGAAAGCAACAAACAACTAAGAACGATTTGCTAACTGAAAATGGTTTTAGACTTAGTTACACAAAATACACAAACTAGGTTTTCTCTGCCAACCCCACTTGGCTTTCAAAATTCTCTCTTCTAATCTACACGCTCTGTTGCTGAGAGTGAATCACAACTCCACTAACTATCCTACGTGTCATCCTCAGGTTCGAAGCGTGCTGTAAACGGATTCTTTTCTTCCGTGGGAAATCTCAGCACGACTCGTACGGTCCAAACTATACCTAGTACTTATAAGATTTTTTTTTGTTGTTGTTAAAACAACATTTTTTAATCGTAAGAGCAATTATTAAATTATTAAAAATCATAACTACGATGCTATCAATTTATTTTTACCTCAATTTTAATTAATATTTAATATTTTATTTATTTATGAATTACCTCAATTATGTACTAGTATTTTCTTAAATTGTAAAAAGACATAAATAAGAACACGAGCTTCGTAACAAAACAAACTAAAAATAGAGAGATAAAAAGAAATAACAGTATTTTAAAGGGAAATAATAATATACTTAAGTAAATTATGCTATTTTTTAAAATTAAGAATAAGTAGTGGACTTTTTTTTAATTTGGATATGTAATAATTTTGAATAATAATTATTTTAAAATAGAAAAAATACTAAATTAAGAAACACTAGTATATTGAAAAATAGTAAGGAGTTTTAGTGAAACATGTATGAAAATACTTTTTTTTTCTGATTTGACTTTGCCGCAGTTACATAAAGTTTTTTTTATCTATTCATATTATTAATTTCGTTTGGAATCGGTTAAAATATATATTCATAACATTTTTTTTTCATAATTATAATAAGTCATTGATAAGGTACATAAGAGTTAATATTTATAATAAGTCATTGATATTTATAGTTGCTAAGTAAATAAAAAAAGCTATATACAAATGTTTTTATAAAAGAATTTTTCGTATTCAAAATGATAACAAATTAATGAATATTAATAATTGAGGGTACACATTTTCTGCTAATGAAGTCTAGATAAGAATTTCTTTTTACTAAGGGAGACACGAAAACTTTAACCTGAAGACATTCTGGCAACGTGCCGCCTGGCACTTGTATATATTGTTATGAAAAATGGCAAATTTGATGAGATTCTCTGAGGGTTTTTTCATATCATGTTCCCACTTTTTTTAGACATCACATTATTTACCAGACTCTCCGGATCGATAAGACGTGCTTCGTGGTTTGAACTATGCCTTCTTTGAATCTAAATCTAAATCACTTGCTTTTGGCACGTTAGTTTTCGATTTGTGTTAATGTGTTATTTCACCTTTGGCTTTGCTACACTATTTTCATTCGTTGCGTTGTAAAAATTATTCTTAGATTTGTAAAAGTTATTAACTTATATATTTTATCTTAATTTTATTTTAAATGATATAAAATTTGAATTTTTTTTAATACATCATCTCACGTCTAGTATTTTAAATAAATAATAAATATATTCTGATATCATCATCTTATATTTTATGAGATAAAATTTAACTTAATCTAAAAAATTAATCGATGATTACTTATATATTTTATCTTGATTTTATTGTCAATGAGACAGGTTTTTTTCAATAATTATTTTTGGACAGAAGTGGAAGACAGGTTGTTTGGTCATGCAAATTTAAAATTTTTGGCTGTCAAAGGCATACATTAAATATGTTTTGAAAATTTTCATAAAGTTCTTTCCTCTATTAATGTAACTGAAGAAAAGACTAGCTAGTTAGGGTTTTGATTCTACTTAATGTACTAATTTTGACATAAGATAAAATTCTTCGCCTTAAAACTTAATAATTGCACTGTATTTTTAGACCAAAAAATTAATAATGGGTTGAGTAATGTAATGGGGGTAACAGGGGACACAAATTTCAAGTGGGGACAAGGGGTTGACACTTGACACACTTATGTTTCTATTTCGCGAAGCAAACAATATGCTTTTGACGGACAAAAAAAAAATAGCGAGTCTATAGAATACAGAAGCCACAGAAGCGGCCTAAAGGGGCTCTCATTTCCAAAATCTTCAAAGCAAAATACTAGCTGACCATTCTTATCTTCCTTTAATTAATTACTCCCTCATTTTAAGATACTACTACTAGTACTATATATCTTTTATTTAGATTTAATTGCGATTTTACTTCTATACTAATTTATGTGTAGTTGTGTTTCATTTGTTCAAATTTTTCTGTCTGTTTCTTTTTACTATGATCTTGGGTTCATATTATTTGTTGTTAAAGATTTTTCTTTTTACTAAATTCATATCTTTTCTTATAAACTTAGTGCGTATTGTCATTGACTTGCATTGGATTAAAAATTCTAATTTAGATAAATGAGTTTTGAATAATGAAATTGATTCTAATCTAAATTCGTGGATTTTTTTATACAGTAAATTCGTGGATTTAAACTACAACTTCAAATTATGACTTGTATAGATATAAATCCAAGTAAAATAAGAAGATTCTTTTCCTATTTGTTTTTTAAATTTTGAAAAAGTTGTTATAGCTATTTTTATTTCTTTTCAATATTAGCCTTTAAGCATTATTTCTTCCAACTAATATGTATTATTGTTCAAATAATTTTTTATTTTTTGGCAATTGATAAATGTATCCATCGTCATAAAAATATACCTCATTTATATTTCCTTACTTAAGACGACCGATAAAATTTGTCGTACTTGAAGATTCAATTCCCTATTTTCTTTTTTTAAGAAAAAATTCCCTATTTTCTTAACTCTTACTAATCTCCACATTAGTATATTAATTAGAGCACCGTGAATAAAGCTTTCAAATTATAACAGAGTTTAGTGTATCACCGAGTTAATGGATCAAAGGCTATAGATTATTTCAGTTTAACAAGTTATTTCTACCAAAAAAGAACTCAATGTCACATATACATCAACTAATAATATGGCTAAAATACTTTTTAGAAGACGAATAATGTTTCCTCTTGAATTAATTTTTTTTATTAAGTTAAATTCAATTTTAATAAAAAAAAATCTCTTACATAAAACAATAATAATTAATGGCCGGACTTTCGTGGATCAAAGATTCAAAGTTGGTAGCTGTAAATCACGTGAATGGTGTCCTATATATATTTCTCCCACAATATGAAGGTTGGTTCCCATGATGAAGATGGCTTGAAATATAATGCATAAGGACCAACCCGAAAGAGAGTTGCACTTTTCATGTAAGTAATTGAATTGTTCACCTACTTCATCAGTTTCCCCCTTCCTCTGGCCCTACCAAGGCTTGGCCACTATATATTGAAGTACAATACAACCCCACTAGGCTAAAATGGTCCTTAATCTGCCTCATATTGCCTTACTCATTCACCATTTCCTATTCAAAAATTAATTTTTCAGTTGCTAAAAGTAACTACTATATATACTTTTGTGGTGTAAAAAATTAAAGTAATTAATACTATCATATATTAACATACAGTACGAGTATGCTGGCACACCAGATAGAGGTAAAGAGAGTATACTCTATAGAGGGGATAGGAGTGGAGGAAAATGAGTTAGGGCTTGCGAGCGAGTTACTTATTGCTTATACTAACCATGATAAGTAAGTTGGTGTTAGTTGTGCTTGACAATAACGGTTATATAAAGACGAATGCTATGTAGTACAAAAATAATCATACCAACTCAACTACGAATGACGTCCCGTACATAAATTATATTAAAGCTGAACAATTGAAAAACATAAAGGAGTTTTTGCTTTTAAATATCGTGAATTAAATCATTGTCATAAATGGATAAATATTGACAAAACACCTAACACGTCCATAATTAATGATGTCATACGATATATATCCATCTATCTCCAATTTTCATGAATCAAACTTCGTAAAACAATTAATCAAAAAAAGCGATTTTAATTTGTCAACAAATGCGTTTAGAACATTTGTTATAGAATTAAAACGAAAAACTATAACTTGAAATGAAATACTTAGAGTACATTTAAAATTAACTTTTTCATCAAATATCATACTTTTTATTCAATAACTTTTACCACAATTCATTAACCGCGTACTCTTTATAGTTGTTAATTAAGAAAAATTCAAACAAAAAATACGAAAGCTGTAATCAATTCCCTCAATAATTGGTTGGAGAATGTATGATGAATTCACGTCAGCTCCACTGGGGTCCTGATCGTCCCATGCTTGCTTGCTTACGCTGTCACTGTGTGTGCCTGAATCTTTGATCCCCAATGTCGTTGACAACCAAGTTTAGCAAGTGACGTAATAGAAAAATGGAATGATCTGGTTTAATATTTGGTGGTGATTCTTGAATGAACTTATATATACAGTGGAATTCAAGTAGATGGTTCAATTGTAAATACATACTAGCCTTATGAGAAAAGACTTGTTTTCAACTCTAGCAAAATACGTATTGAAAGACAGGGATAGTTGTTACTCAATTAAATCCACGAAACTATGGCTTATGTGGATCAATTGACAGAATAATATTGTTATTTAACCAGTAATCTCGAGTTTAAATTTTGATTATAAAATCAAGTAAAATGCTCAAAATTGGTGTCAAAGTTTTGTGATTTATAATAATTTAATTTAATTCGAACAAATTTATTTTCAGAACACATAATCTATAAAAAAAATCTCAAAAACGTACGCAGAAGATTAATCTTATAGTGTGGTTAAAAAAAAAAAACAGAAAACCAAATCGAGTGGAACTGTACATGCAGCCCTTTTACATATGCTTTACAATTTCAATGATAAATGTTTAGACTCACTTTTATTGGTTATACGTAATGCATGCGAGGGCTAGGGTTGTGTGCACTTCAACATGCATCAGTAGGAGTTTGGCCTTTTTGGAGTGGACCACTTAATCATAATTGCCAAATTGACAAGTGATTCCACAAAAGAGAAAGTCTTACCTGCAACTTTGAATTGCATTCGCATTGGACTTGATATTCGATATCGATAGTCGATACCCAATTACCCATATATAGGACAGTGGGGCACTCATCATGAATCATGAAAGAGCCTAGCTAAATATCTTCAGAATCATGACCTAATGCCAAATGCTTGGCTTCCAGGATCATGATTATATCATTATTTTTAACCATTATGCCACAATTTTAACTGATATATATATATATATATATATATATATATATATATCATCCGATATCAAGTGCGAATATATATGTACGTGCAAAAGATTTATACTATGTATAATTAAATTTATTAATGTGAGAAGTTATTTTAGATTAACTAAAAATTTTAAATTTGAGTTTTAAATATATAATTATATTAAATATTTAAAGAAAAAACTTTTATAATAATTTTATCCAATCCAAACAAAATTATCTCAAGTAAAAAATATACATAATTTTTTTAAAAATAGATTGTCTAATGACAATATACGATGACAATCAGAGTTTTAAATTAATTAAATAACTTTAGTGCACTAATACCTAAACAATTTCTATATATTTTAACACAGTGCATATAGGCCCATGGGGGTATGTTTGGATTTACATAATTTATAAAAAATTACGTTGAAAATCAATTGAATAATTAACACAAATTTAAGTAAAAGGTCTCTTTTGATCTCACGTTAAGGAATTAATATTTGGGCTAAAATTAACTTTGAGTTCAAACAATTAAGTTCGTTTTGATCAGTTTTTAAGCTCTCAAAAAGCGAACAGAGATGCTGATCTCAAAAGTTCTCTGGCGTCTCAAATGTAAACGTTTTGGTTAAGTGGTAAATGATGATG
This sequence comes from Glycine max, assembly GCF_000004515.6. NCBI lineage: Eukaryota > Viridiplantae > Streptophyta > Magnoliopsida > Fabales > Fabaceae > Glycine > Glycine max. The sequence goes on along the minus strand of NC_038246.2, from coordinate 2,450,692 downwards.
ATGTTCAAATTTTCGAATGTTATAGTAGTAAGGTTGTAAGTTTCATATAGGGAGAGACAGACACATTTTGCAGAGAGAGAATTCTGATATCTGACAATATTGACGCACGCTTGAAAGTTGCACAAAGGGCTATGATAAAAGTTCATTGGCTTTGGAAGGCGTCAAAACAAACGCTAGCTAGATCTGATCTCACCAGTACTACTCCACTCCTACCTCACGCCAATGCATCATCCAATCCAATCTTTGTTCAAACAACAACAAAAATTAAAAGCACCACAAACTCATATGTGTGTATATATATATATCGTCATTTCTCACTTTCTTTCTCATCATCTATTTGCAGATTCTTTCACGAGTTTTCAGCATCAACAATCGAGTTTTTTTTTTTAACACGGGCATTATATTTTTGCAAAGCTACGTGCAAGGGAATTTCCGGTTCTTCTCGACCTGTGACTCCTTAATTTCTAGGATTGTACATGTTGTTCACTGGAGCTTAGTAAAAGTGTCTGTCCTGTAGAAGTAGCATCAAAACAGCAAAATCCAAAACAGATGATAGGTATGAATATGTATCTCATCAGCAAGAGAATGACCAAATAACGAGACAGGATACGCAAGCTAGCTAGGTCAAGCTAGCTAGGCATGGACCATAATAAGACAATGAAAATGTATATAGGTGTAACGAATGTATTGGTCGTTACATTATGGTTAAATGTATAAGGTGATGTCACGATTAGGCCATCACTACTATCATATAATATTAAAAATTAATAAATCTCTGATTGTTTTTGCTTGTTAAACAAGATATGTTATATAGTGCAACTGGCAAGAATAAGAACTTAATTAATGATGCTAAATGTTCAGAAGACAAGAGGCCAAACGAGGATTGGGGGTTGATAATTAATTTGGGTAGAGTCAACAAGGCAATGTGAAATATTAAATTTCATTTATTAAACCCTATATATATATATATATATATGGTCCTACATGAATTCACTTCACCGGTTATATACTAGCAGTGTTGCAGAGCAGACTGGTGAATGCAGAGACTGACTCAGTTGAATTGGGTACGTATGAATATATATGTATATGTGGGAGTGTGATATCATGGTTGGCGTAGGATCACTGTTGATTTTGCCGCTTCCATGATCCATTATTTGCTGCAGCCACGTGCATGGAGCTGAACCGCTCTCGTGTTTTCCTCCGTGCAGGTTTTTTCTATTCTGAGTTACTGTGTTCAGCAAGTACTGTTACTATTATGGAGCAAAGTCCTTTATTTTCTTGCTTTTTTGTCCCTCTAGGTAGCTTCTCTTCTCTTGTTACTCATATTAATTCAAAATCACAATGTGGGTTGATTAATTAAAGAATGTACGTACGTCATCCATTATTTTATTTCATCCGTGAAGACCGCGGAAGTGGGTCTATCTTTTGGTTTCGTATTTGTAGTTTATGGATCCATCGATTCCCTCCAAATCAACGTCCTTCCTGCCATGCATTCTATTCTACATTGGTTATGTGGATTTGGATTCAACCTAAAATAATATAGTATTAAAATAAAAATATATACATAATGCTAAACAATGTATATTGTTGGGGAATTGTGAGACTAAATAGCAAGGAAATTCACACGAGGAGTTATGAACAATTATATAAAAAAACTTACACAACACTTAACCTAAAATTTTAAAGTTGTCTGTTCTTCACTTATAACTTTTTCACTTTTACTCCACGAGACTTCATCCCTTACTTTAACATATATAAGGTAAAAAAATAAAAATAGTATGTTCGTTACATGCATTTATTATTTATTAAGGGAGAGACAATAGGACGGGAGAAGACTTTAATTTTTTTATATTTTTTTTTTTACAATTACATCAGTGTAAGAGCCATTATCATAATGTCTTAAACTTATGGTAGCATCAAATTTCACAATTTTTTTTTTGTTCAGAGTACTAGTAAATATTACTACTATAAGTGAGGGAAAAATAAGAGAATGAAAAAAAAGAAGTAAAAGTGCATTGTAGAGAAATTATTAATATTTTGAAAACTCATGTAATATATGGTGCTAGTAACTCTACACGATTAACTAATTAAGTTAAATAATTAGTATCGTTAATTTGATACTCAAGTAAAACTAAAAAATAAATAATTAAATAATTATATCAATATAAATTACTGGTCATTTTTTTATTAAATCCCATTTCTATTTGTATTTTTTATTTAATTAATCTATTTTACATGTATTATTAGCTACATAATATATATATATATTATGTAGCTAATAATACATGTAAAATAGATTAATTAAATAAAAAATACAAATAGTGCGTAGGTTAGGTATAGGGAGGGAGGGAAAGGCTTATAGCTTGGAAGTCAATGCTGCGGTGCTTGTGATGGCGGATGAATTAGTGTCATCATCTGTTCTGTGGTAATCTGTGCTTCACTCACGACAGCGCTACAAAAAAGCATGCAATTGCTTCATGACATCATCAAGTGATCGACAAAATCCAAAGATTGTCGTAACTGGTCAATTTAAGCACCAAATTAATTTTAAGAACAAGAATGAAGGACAAAGCATGTAGCACTAATAATTACTACCAATAAATCTGCCACTAGTAGATTGTGTAGTTCAATTGGAATGCAAAATTATTTTTAAGTACGTTAATTTTGAAGTTTCAGAAGTATGCACATTAATTATAAGTTAATTAAGAAGACATTTTAATAAAATGTTATATACCAGTCATATTGCCAAAATAAATTACTCATAACAGATTAATCTAGTAACCAAGGATCTAGCTCAGATAAAAAAAAAAGAAGATTACTATTTGGTAATTAATTTTCTTTATTTGGAAATTTTTTATTTTTAATTAAAAAATAGTAAAATAAACATAAATGAATTGGTACTATATTATTTTAAGTTGAAAAATTAGTAGTACTAGAGGAATGAAAGAAAAAAAAAATCTTAATTAAAGTACTATCCTTCATTAGTAGTATCAAAGAAGACAAAACACAACCCAAACTATTGGTGGGATTTTCTTCTTGTATTCAACAAATTTTCTCATACACGTGTGAGAGGATAATTTAACTTGTGATTTTTGTATCATTAATATAATGTTCTAATCTGGACAATTATATTAAAAAATAATTAATGTTTTTATATATAAAAAAATTTAATATATATTTACTATACATATAAGTTTATATAATAAATTTTTTAATAATTTATTTTGATCTAATAATATTTTTTTATATATATATAAATTTTTATTAAACCTATAATTTTTATTTAAAATTTATATATGTAAAAAATATATTATTAGATTAAAATTAATTATTACAAAATTTATTATATAAACTTATATGTGTATTAAATATACATTATAAATTTTAGTGTTATATACAACAATATTAATTATTTTTTAACATAATTAATCTATTAGTTTAATTTGTTAGAGTATCGTGTTAATAACACAATAGTCATGAATTAAAGATTTGTATGAATCATTAATTTTAAATTATTTTATACGTAAAACATATTTTTAATAATCTGTAGGTTCTATACCAATCCGTATACAGATTGGCCTTATGAATGACAATGTTAAAATTATAAGAAAATATGTTGGATGTAGAAGAAAAATGACTGATGATGTAAGAAGAAAATCCCACTGTTGATAGGCCCAATAAGGTGAGAAGGGCCGGCTAGTCCCATGAGGGAAGACGAACTAACATTCGGCATTTGCTATACCATTCTCCCTATTTCTTAATACACTCCCGTTTTATTTTATTTTATTTTTCCAAAATTACCCCCCAAAAAAATCCACTATCCTTCCTTTGATCGACCTGAGCCCCTTTGAGAATCTCCTGGTGTACTCTTTTCCCTAGTATATTGGACTATGATTTGCTAACACCTACTACTGATGAGGATTACCTTTTCCCTCCATCTCAGGCTCTTAATTTCTTCATACGAGAATACATGTCACAGCATTGCATGCATATCCGCAAGTCGCTCTTAGTATATTGCTGTTGCTGTTAGCACTGGTTTTTACACGTTTTGAGCTCTTCTACCTCGGTTTCTTTTGTGCCCAAGGCGAAGAGGAAGATAGCTAAAGAAAGCTTTGGCTCTCATCATCGCCATGGCGTGTTCGCTCTTTCTTTCTTTGACATGTAAGAGGGCATGCATGCACTGTAGATGTGTTATTTAAATGATCGGAAAGAAAAGGGAATGTTAAAAATGTTTCATAGGATACCCATTATGTTATAAGTATATAGAGATAAAAGAAAAAGAATAACATGAAAAAAGTTATTTTTGGTACTTAACACCAACCGATAATAACTCGAGAAAAAAAATATTAATATAATAAATGATATAATATGATACGATTGAAAGAGAAATAGAGAATTAAAAATTATTAGTTGGATGTATAAAATAAAATATTATCAAAAAATAATTATTTGAAAAATATAAATATTATATGATTTATGGTGTGATAAAAAAAATATAAAAAGTTAAAAGGTGTTAACCGTGTGATATATAAAATAAGCCATTGTTTGTGTATTATTATTGAAAGGAATATAGGATTGCATGGAGAATGCAGCGCACTTGGACGAGTGTTAACGTACGTGTCTCATAACCAGCAACAGCAAGCAAGACACTCATTTCTTCATACTACTGTTTCCTAGGAAAAGGGAGGCACACAGAAGTATACATTATTAAATTATATTTTAATATTTATATTTATTTTGTAATATATATTATATGTGCATTATATACATAACTGATGATACTCATTTTCATTATATAGTAGGGTAAACATATACAATGGAGATAAATTTTTGTTGTATAATAGAATGCCAAAATATAATAGTACGCAGTATATAAAAACCTATTTCTATTATATATAGAAATTCTTATATAAAGTGATCGAAAACTTAAATTCATTGTATAATTCACCCAAATACATGTTTTCTTTATGAGGAGACATTTTTGTCAAAATAAATATTGATACCAACACCTAGGGAGGTTTAAATAGCAATCAAGAGCTGCCAATGGCAAGCACCTTAAGGTTCATTTGCTACAATAACCCATCCAATTTTCTCTTGCTTATAAGTTTCAACTTAGTATTTTAGTTTGTACAACAAAAAGTAATTTATTTATTTTAAATGATGTAAAGAGATATGACATTGCCTTCATACAAGGAAGGAGCTACTACCCCCAAAGTAATCATGCAGTACATAACAAAACTAGTTTACAGGGAGCTTCACAATACTTTTTCCATCACCAAGTACGTGAATCTGGCGTACGTAAAACTGTAAATTGTTACGGTTAAATCATAGTCTCTACAAACTAACAGCTGGTTCTCAACCACCCAATTCGGAACTACAGTCGGAGATTATTTTGGATAAGACGAGGGTGAAGGGTTATCACTTATCCCGATTGTGTGTTCTCTTATTAACCAGCAAGTTTTTTAACTCCTATGATATTTACTACTCCTATGGTAAATATATTTTCTTTATTTGGTAATTTTTTTTAATTTTAAACAAAATAAATTAATAAAATAACCATACATAAACAAGTAGAAAAAGATTAGTAGTACGAGAGGATTGAAAAAAAAAAATCTTAATTAGCGTATATTTTCCCAAACAATTGTTGTAATCTTAATTCTTTAAAATAGAGATATAAAAATGGTATGGAAAGATTAGCATTTCTTATTAAATGGAATATATAATGTGAAATAATAATATTAACGTTTCATATTGAGTATTGTCTGATTGAGGACGTTGGAAACATTTTTTTTTTATCTTATATCAGAAATCATGAATATCCATAGAGATTAATCTTGGTCCCACTATTTCCACCAAATCCAAAGAAATTTTGGACACATTAAAAACTAATCAAACATGAAAATTTTCAAAAAATAATAGAATTTCAAAAAATAAAAATCCAAAGAAATTTTGGACACGTTCAAAACAAATTAAGCATGAAATTTTTCAAAAAATAATAGAACACTGTAGGATCTTATAACACTACATCAACCTATGAATTTTTTAGGTGAATTAAATTGCATCAACCTTTAAATTTTTTACATGAATTAAATTGTGTTTAGATAAATTTTTTTATAACACCTATGACAAAGAAATAAAAAAAATATTTTTTTTATAAACTAAAATTAAAATATGCATAAAGTAAAAACCATTTTTAAAAAACTAATATTAAAAAGTTCTACTTTTAACTTATAATGATAGTTATTTTATTTTTTTCTTTTTTCTTTTCTTATGTAAGTATTCATGATTTAAGGAATTTAGACTTGGAGCAAAGAACCAGTTTACGTCTTATTCTGCTACCATAAGAGATAGCTAACAATACAAGTGGCCATTTTATTCCATTAGCATCCCTGCATTTAGATACACATAAACTCCATCTGGCTAATTTAAAGAACTAGTAACATATAACACAAAATACAGAAAATTTAATTTAAAGAGTCTCTGAAGCTTAATACATTCCCCGTGATCTTCAGCCACATGCACACCTTTTCTTGATTGTTCTAAACCTCTCACGCATCAGCGCGACGACCACGCTCCTCTCTCGGCAACTCAAAAGGGAAAAAGAAACTCTCCTTTCGGTCGAATACTCCGTTCACCATCTCAGAAGGATAGTTAAAGGCAAGCTCCTTAGCAACGTTGTCCAGAGAACTCACAATGTTGTCCTTCCCTGTTACACACAATATATATAATAACTAGCTTCAACTTTGCAATAAACTAATTAAAAACCAAATGAACATGCATGCATAAAAAAAATGTATGCATGGCATAACTAAGGGTTTATGTGTGTGTGCCTACCTGCAAATGTAAACTTCTTGTTGTCTCGAGCGTTAACCTCGAAGCAAATCATGAGGAGATTCTCTTTATTGGAAGCTATGGTGACGAAGGGATGACCGGGAGGGACAACAAACACCATTCCAGGCTTCAAATCGGAACTGATTCTATGGTATGAAGGGCTACTCTTATCATGCTTCGAGTGTGACGACCTTGATGACATGTGTGGACATGATATTTGAAGATGCCCTCTGCCATCGATCACCAGTGCTATCTTCGTTGCATGTGAGTTGTAGTGAATAGTACTCATAGATCTCTATTAAATTATAGGAGAACATGCAAATCATTATTAAGAATTGAGTTCAAATCTATGCAGTAAATTTTAAACTGTCAAGATCAGTCCCAGATCACGTTATCATCTTAAAGAATAAGTTAATTATTATAAAAGTAAGAAAAAACTAGCTACCATCCATGACAATATCTTATGGAAATAATATAATGTTATCAGTCACAAGGCTTGTTTTCATGTTAAGAAAAATTTAATTATGATAAAGCCAAAAAGACTACCATTGAACAATATCAAATTGGTTGATAATGTCAATGATCTTTACACTATATATACATGTACTGTTTTTTCTTGAAAGATTACCAAGAATTTAAGTTCTATTTACTATAGATGGCAACCAAGATATTAACCAAACTGATAAAAAAATGACAACCAATTAAGAGAATTATTGTTTGAAATTAATAAACGTAGTCTACATTAGAGTTGATAACAGTTCAAAAACTAGTAACTTACTCATCAGTTAATGAGATAAATAAATAAAGATAAGATAAGCGTGTTGATAATATACCTGGGTGATGTTGGTAAAGGTAAGCATGAGATTGAGTCTTTGAAGCCAACTCTTTTCATCATCGTCAGGACCAACTTCAGTTAAACGACCATATCCGTTGGAGATAGTGGGACGCTTGCTGAAAATATTGAATTGAGGCTTGGATTCGCCACCGAATGGCCACCAAGAGCTTTTCTTGGTAGGGGCCAACGCACGCACCTGTTCTCTGCTTATTGCGAAAATACTTCCCTCGTTCTGTTGATCAAAAAGCTTTTCTAACTTTCCTTTTGGGGTCTGTAATTATTTTCCATTTTGGTAAAAAATACAAGAAACCAAGTTAATGAAATTGACAAGCCAAATTAGTAGCATTTAATGTTACTTTATGCTATAATATAATATTGATGCATGATAGCTAGAAATTAAGGGTCTATATACTTGGAGCGCAGCTTGCAGCACATTCCAGCTGAATGCTGAGAGGACCGATTCTGGGTCTCGTCCTCCAGGCCCGAAAAATTCCTACACCACAATTTCCTTCGATCAGTATAAAATATAATATTCAACTATATCGTATATACCATCTTCTACTTGCTTTAATTAGTTAACATGTGAACTCAATTGTGAGTATTGATTTAGTTTCTAAAGATTTTGAAATTTGATTTTTAATTAATGATCAAAACTTTGTTTGGTCTAGTTCTCTAGACTTTTGCATGTTATTAAAAACTTAACTAATCCATATGTATATATAATTAGAAGCAATTACCTCAAATTTTCCAGGAGTAGAGACAGAGACAGGTATATGGAGCATGGCAAGGAAGAGCTTATCATTCTCATCTCTGTTAACGATGTACAGTGGGGTGCCAGCTGGTATGTGTATCATGTCCCCAGGTTCAAGGGTGATTTTTTCTGTTTCACTTTCACTCACCAACCCAAGTACGGCTCGCCCTAGTAAATAAATAGAAATACAACAAATGAAGTAAGGAAATTTCACAAAATTGTACAGCATCAACAGTAGATGTGTGAATCACCAACAAATTAATAAAAAAAGCATCAATAAATTAATATTATATATATATATATATAAAAGAAAAAATATAGTGTAAAATAATTTTATATGACGTCTAATTATAACTTATTATTATATAAATATAATAATTATTTTAAAAGTTATAAAAATAATATTTTATGATTGAATAAAAGTATAAAATTATTTTAAATGGTTAGTAAATGCATGCATCAACATTAAACTCAGAAGTCAAAACTCATATGCAAATATCTTAAACTAAAAAGAATATATATTTTGCTTAATTTAAATTTACGTACCCTTGATGTTGAAAAAAACAACCTCGGAATCAAAGTGGCGAGGAGACACGAACGTGTGTGCTCTAGCTTCCAAAATGGCCAAACGGAAGTTCTCAATGCCCTGAAGAAGCTTGGATTTTTCAGTGAACTTCTTGAGAACCCGAATTCTGCCACCTTCAGTTTCGACTCTGGTCTCAAAATCCTTATCTTCCTCAAAAATGTAGGGATTTTCATCTTGTTCCTCATGCTGCTCTTGTTGTTCTTCTTCCCTTTCACGGCTTTCCTCCTCTTTCTTCTCACGAGTTTCCTCTTGGATTTGTTTCTCTCGCTCTTGCTTCATACGATGATACCTGTCACATCTTTGCAAGCATACCCGCTTGTCACCCTCAGTGTATTGCTGTGGCTGTTGGCATTGGTGTTTGCATGTTACGAGCTCAGGGTCTTCTTCTTCTACCTCGGTTTCTTTACATTTGCCAAAGGCTAGGTTTGAAAATAAGGCTAAAAGAAAAAAGAAAAAGATAGCTAAAGAAAGTTTGGTTCTCATCGCCATGGCTTGGTCAGTGAGGAACAAAAAAAACTCTCTTAATTTCTTTGAGATGATGCATTGTGCTTGTTTATATATATATATATATATATATATATATATATATATATATATATATATATAAATATAAAGAGAAGGAAAAGGGAGGAGTGATGAATGGGGTGGCAATTGCATGCACTAGCTAGGACAAGTGTTAATGTACGTGTCTCGTAAGTAGCAAGCAAGACGGGTAATTGCTGCCAAGTAGAGCTGGGTATATACAAAACCATAAACAGACAAAACTTTTGCTTTTTTCATACTCCTATAATGTTTTTTCCTACGAAAATGATGGAGAGACACCATGTTAGTAGACACGTACACGGTACATAAAACTAAATATAATACTCTCCGTTTATAATTGTTCTCTTAAAATTTTTTATCTCAAAATAATTATTTTTTAATTTTTATTATAAAATTAATTATTTTTTTTATTTATATCTCTTATATATTCATCATCAACTATAAAATTTAATAATAAATTATTGATAACGTAAGATTAAATAGAAAATGAAAGACAGAAAACAAATAATGCATGAATATAATTAATATTTACGCTTTTTTTAAAAAAAAAAATTCATGTACACTCATATGCCAATCAATACCTAAATAGAGAAAGTGATAGAAAAATATAAATGTAATGTGAAAAAATAAAAAATAATTATTTTCTTTATTTCTAAGGAAAATAAATAGGTCTAATTTGGTCTATTCATTGTGTGAGGTTTCTTTCTCATCGTATTCTTTATCGTATTTATCTTTTTAAAATATTTCTCTGACTTTAGGTCATATGAAGCAGTAGTGAAAGTATAAAAAGTGAAAATAAGATTGCATCTGTCATATTTTTTTTAAAATCATTTAAAAGGTTAAAAAATATAATGAGTGTGTAAGTTCATATGACGCACTGTTAAATTCATATGAAGCCAAAACATTTAAAAAATTATGTCAGACATACTAAAAAAAAATTCCTAACCATGTCGTATATTTTTTTTATGCTTCCTAACCATGTCGTATTGCTCTAAGCTATGAATTATCTGAACTATTAAAAAACCTTAGAGAAACAGATTGTTGTAATATTTTTAAAAACTCCATTATTTTTTATTAATATTTTTTTATAAAAAAAAACTATTAAATTATTCATTGAAAACGTTTCTCAGTGTGCCAGTGGGCCTAGATTATTTCTTTTTTTCCAAATGTAATAACCAATTTTACTTTTTAGGCCCTTTATGATAAGATAGGTTTAGCTACAAACAGTATTCTAGATCCATTAAACACCAAAACCCACATGTTACCCAATAAGTAAGACTGACTTCGTAGTTCGAACAGCAAGTTTGTTGGAACTGGATAAAAAGAGTACCAACCCATGAATCTGACATGAGAGAAGACTGATCTTTTGGGGAAAAAACTATCTATAGCTCAAATCAAACACTAATATGGTCGAACCCAATTAATAAAAATCACTAGAACTAGAACCATAACAATCAAACAGGTTCCTCTTCCACTCATCTAACAATTAAAGTTTATAGAGTGAAATGACCATCACTAACTGGAGCTAACATCAACTTGAATAGGGAAAAGAATGCTAGTAGTAATGACTAAATTGGTAAAGTTACAAATGATTCAACTCCTAGGCATGGTAGCATTAAACAAGGAATGCGTTTGTAACTGTGTTCACACAGATACACGTTAAACACTACCCAGTCTAGATTTTGCGTCTAACCCATCATAGGGTGGTGTTAGAATGAGGTTCCAAAGTCCAAACACGCTTTTAATTGAATCATGGCAAAGGGCAAGGTGATAAACTCACCAAATTTTTGTTCATCACGATAGCAGTTACCTAATTGGAAGTGGAACAGGGCAACGTCTCCTTAAAGTTCAGGCATGCCCCGTCCTGTTTTAGCATCGTAAGTCTTCTCTAGCACAAGATTCATAGGAGTATCTTTAGGACCAACTGCCAAAAATGAATAACAAACAGGATAAGATACTAAGCAAGTTTCTAAAAAAAGTTTAAATGTATCTCTGTGAATTAAGAAAGCATGGGTTTCCCAACACTGAACAGTATATATATCCATACAAGTTTTGCACATCTACAACAACTGAGGTAGTTTCCTGCAACACTAAGATGGAAAAATAATAGCTGTATAGAAACAAGAGAATGAATTCATGTGAATTACCTATTCCTTTGAACCTGGCTTCTGGCTCTAAATGAAATATTATAGAAGACTTAAATATCCATCAATCCAAATTACTCTGATTGACAACTTAAAATGTTATATATACACTTATTATACCTTACAAATGAAGTTTTTTATTTGAGTTTCTGCATATGGGTGCAAGTCCAACATGCTTTAGTTGATACGAAGGCGGGGAAATCATGTAACCAAT
>NC_038246.2:1824964-1838688 GCF_000004515.6 Glycine max | reverse complement strand
AACTTATCACCAACAAAGAGTGGAGTGAATGTCTAACACTTCTTCATCTTTGTTCTTTCTTTTTCATCCCTAAACTTATTCACCAACAAAGAGTGGAGTGAATGTCTAACACTTCCCGATTAAATAGTTATTATTTTTTATAGTTTTATTTTTAATATTTTTGTATTATAGTTGAAAATTAAAATAAAATTGAATCCAAAAGAATTATTTATATTATAATTTTTTTACTAACATTTTTTCTAAGAGAATTAGTGGTTTGTTATTAGACTTGCTTTTATCAAATACTCTTAATTTTATTAGTGTAGGAAATTAATTTAATAATTGAATTTCAATTAAAAAAAAGTTTATACGAATGGGACTAATCAAACCATCAATAAACAGTTAGTAAATAATGATTTTTTGTAGTGATATCATACTAAAATAGAAAGATATTCATTTTTAAAGTAATTTAAAGTATTTTATAAAATATTTTCACACCATATGTTCTTTAACATGTGATAAAATACCCTTTTTCAAAATTCTCTCTACGACTACTTGATTAAAAAAATTATCTTATTCTAAAACTGCCTTAAAATTTCTTGCAGTATAGTATAGACCATATTTCAAAATGATTGTCATTTAGAATTTAACATGAAATTTTAAAAAAATAATTGAATATTATATTTCAAAAAATAGATTTCACTTAGTTAACTAGTTAAGTTACTTTCCACTTTTTATTTTCTTTTCATTTTACTCAATGAAGATACCAATAAATAAATAAAAATATCAAGGCTTTCTTTGTTTTATGAAATAAGAAAGAATGGATAAAATAATAAATCTTACAAATTAATAATTTTTAAAATTTAAAAATATGCAAGATTTTCTTTCCTGCCTTTAAAATAAACAACTTAATTGAACATTTATTCAATAATTTTTCAGCATATAACAATTTACACAATAAATTTATTAAAATAAGTTAAAAAAACTTAATTATAATAAGCTTCACTGAAAAACTTATTCATAGAAAATAAAACAGGCTGAAATTAAAAGTCATTCTCCTACATATATACATTTAAATAAATTGTAAATAAATGATATTTGGTCATTCCATCATTTTATATATTTCATTATAACTCATTATTTATCTTTATTATCTTTTCTTATTTCATCATATCACTTATTAGTATATATATATATATATATATATATATATATATATATATATATATATATATATATATATATATATATATAACTGTACCCGTATAAGCAACACACCATGTCATATATATTATAATAAAAAAAAAAAACTTAACATTACTTAAAGTTAAATAACTTATATAAATAACACTTTGTAATGGATGCCCAATAATATTTTTTAAAATTATGTACACTATTATAAGCACTCGTCTAACTTAATTAAGAATGTGGAAAAAGAAAAGGTCCACACTACGCAAAGAAGAAGCCGCTCCTCGATCTTCAATACTCCTGCAAGTGAGGCAAGGTTCACATGACAGAATACATGAGGTTTGACCTTTAAAAAAATACACGTGCACGTAGCAGATTGAGAGAGACAAAACCATAGTGTGGGTTTGCAATTTGCATGCTGTTAAAGGGTTTTGCTATTTATGATGCGCACAGGTCTTACTTGAGAATATTTTCTTTAGAAGGAAAGTTGGACACATATATTCAAAGTTAGTGCTTGCAGTTATTTTCATGTTACGAGGATGACCTTGAAGTTTATTGAATAATAATATTGGTAACTGCAAGGTTATATATGTATATATATAGTAGAAAAAGCGAAAAAGAAAGGAGGGAGAGAAGTGGTGAGATGCATAAAGGGTTGCAACTTTTCAGATATGCTTTTCAGATCACTATTACCATGTGTTATCATCATCTGCGATTATTAGTCCTAGATAACTAAAATTTGCCGAGTTTGGAAATAACAGTACTACGTGACTATATAAATTAAACTTTCAATAACATGATTTACTTGGACGTACATCAGTACAAGTATATAAATAGAACTTCATTAAGAATAATTATGACATTGCATTAATTATATATAGCTAATAATCAAATGCTAGAAATTAATTAACTACATCACACATGCATCACTGCATAGACTATCCAATATTATAGACTTAGTAGTTACACTACTATACTGCATGTTTATTCTTCCAATTAAGGTAGCAGGAACATGTTTTAATTTAATTTGCATGTGCACCCTTCTTTAAGACAAAGCTCGATATGGTTTCAGCAGTTGAGTGAGTGAACCACTAAGGTGGAGGGACATGACTTCATTGGTGGACCCCACCAGCTTCCCTCCGATGAAGACTGCAGGAACAGGTGTAGGACACCCCAACCTTGTTATAGCTTTCTCTATTTCCTTGCCCTCAGGGTCTTTGTCAATTTCATGAACCACAGGGATCACTCCAAGCTCTTGGAACAGAATGTTGACTGCATAGCAGAGGCAACAAGAGCTCTTGGTGAAAACCACCACACCCTTTTCTGTTGCCAACCTCGTAACCTTGTCCATCTTTGAATATAGTGTATAGAAATTAAAATTCTTTTCCAAGAGACAAAAAGTACAACAACAAAATAAAGAAATGTAAAAAAATGAGAGAGAGAGAGAGAGAGGACTCTAATTTAGATTACCTTAGACTAATTAGAAGTCCAAAACCATCAGATCAAATCCGAAATGATCGAATTCGATCTAATGGCTCTAAGTAGGAGGAGAAAAAACTATGATGAGGGTTGAGGTTATTTGAAATGAGGTGGTATGCTAGAGTATTTATAGGGACAGCTTAGGGGGCTTCTTTCTTTTCTTTTGAACAAATCACTTTCGAAAGATATCAGGTCATCATGCCTTATTGCTTTTTAGATGCCCAACTACATATGTAAAGCGATTGTCGTTTAACTTTAGACTGAACAAGTTGCTGGAAGACATCATTTACGTGCATATGCTTCAATTAGTAGACAAGCTATGACACCATAACCATATAATGTGTGTGAAGACTTTCTTTCTCAGCACAGCGCAGATGCAAATATAATATCTTTCAGAGTTTAAGTGAAAATTCCTTGTGTCAGCCGTGTACCACCATCAACCATTAGTGGCCTTTTCTGACTATATGGCATAATATATTCCGTTATGAATATGCCTTTAGAGATTTGTAAATCTTTGCTCATGTTTTGCCTGTAATTTTTCTAAGTCTTGCTAATTCTATTCTTTTACCTCCGTCATCTGATTTATCTCTACAAGTCTACAACATTAAGGATTTTTCACAGTGACGAATGGTTTGATAACAAAATAGACATTTCAAAATCCGGCATTTGAATTTTGTTGGAATAAAATTTCTTTTGGTCAGCAAGACCACATCGTACGGAACACTGTGTCCCAGAAGTAATACTTATCGCTGCCAAATGCTAGGGTGAATTTAAATGTCAATGGAAAATGATGAAAAAGTCAATATTTATTAAAGCTAATAAAATCCATTGGGCTTGTCAGGCTAATCCAAACTCGCCTAATGAAATTAGGACTTAAACTCTAAATTATATGCTAACCTTCTTAGTTTGATTCGATAAAGCTTATGTCAAAAAGTTTTAGACCGGACTAGCCCAATCGATAGAGTTTAGGCTGTCCACTTCTTTATCAATTTCATAGGTTCAATTTATATATATATATATATATATATATATATATATATATATATATATATATATATATATATATATATATAAGAATTTTCTTAACACTAAATCAATGAAAATTAAAAATCGATACTCAACAAAAAATAAAAGGATAAGAAAAATGTTGGGCTAGCTCAAAAAACCCACAAATACATAGCATAAGAATTAGACACCCATTTAAAATACGTTTTAAATATGGATCTTTTTGACCCAAGTGGTTGTAAGTATTTATAGAGTTTTATTGAAGGTTAATTTTTATTGAAAAATATGATTGATAAATTTTAATGATTTTTTTTAATTATATTTTTTTATTCATAAAATTCAAACTCAAAATCTTATTTAATTAAATTTAATATCTCTCTAACTAACGACTTATTGATTAAAAAATATAATCTTTTATGCAAGCAACATTGATAGTTGCTTTTATGCCAACAACAACGTTGGCCGTGTTTGAAAAAAGGTAACACTTTAAATATTAGAAAATTTTCTTAGCATCTTATCTCTTTCAGTGTGCCATCGTGTTTAATGTGTTTAGTTCTAATTTAAATTTTAATTACATCTCTATAAATTATTTATCATAATTCTAAAATATAACTATTTTGGTATATGTTCTAAAATATTTATTTATTAAAATTTTAGTTATAATATAATTTAGGAAAAAATGTTTGTAGTTTCTATATTTTCATTTTTTTTTTTATTTTTAGTCCTTGAAGATTCATATAATCCAATTTAGTCTGTATTCTTTACTAAAAAGATGTTTTTAGTCACTCTGCTCATATTTTTTTATAGATAACGATAATTTTGTCTGTAGGAATTAACTCTTAGGATTTTTTAAAAATTAATTACAATGACATAGATTTTATTTTTAAAAAAAAATAAGTTATTGAAATGTCTCCCATAAACACATTAAACCCTAATTTTCAACTACTTTATTCCTGTCTTCATTTCCATCTTCATTCTTCAACAACTCGTGTAACAAATCTATGAATTTGCATGGTTCCTCATTGATATCTGTACGTAAGAGTTGTGGTTCGAAATCCACAACTTGTTCTTGACTACTAGGACGAAAGAAATGTGCATGTAGGTAAAAATTGTTGTTGTTAAAAGCAAGAACTAACAATAATTCATTCCTCATAAATTAATGTGAAGAATATGCGTGGATGAACTAAAAACATATTTTTAATAGAGTACATGGGCTAAATTAAAGATATGGAACTTCAGGGACTAAAAAATAAAAGTATAAGGAATAAAAATATATCTATCCCTATAATTTATATATTTCTAAGTATTTATTTATTATAAAATAGAGATTAATTTTGTGCAATCCATGAGCTAAAATACTAGTTCAATTATAAAACACATAAATAATCTAAAATTAGCTAAGGCAATACATTGTTAGCTTAATAACATGGGATAAGTAAAAACAAAATATCAACTTAGCATTTACTATTTAGAATTATTCTAAGGATAAACCTTACCAATATTATAAAAACATAACCTAGCTACAAGAATTTTAACTCCTCATTTATAAATAGAAGTACTAAATATCATCTTTTAATTATGTCCACTTGCTTTCTTAATTTATTTTAACTTTGTTATTCTTCAACTCATTATTTTAACTTGATTGTTATTCTTCAACTCGATCATTATATTCAAAAGTGTAAAAGCAATAATCCATTTCGATTGATACCAGGTACAGATAATTTTTTAATCATTTATTTTAACAAATGGTCTTGGTTCCGGACATATTTTATTTTAATGATGATTGGGATTTTATTTATTTTCCTGTAAAAAAGATTTTAATTATCTCACATTTTGCAATTTAGCACATATTTTATTTTAAACTTGCAGGTTTACTTTAGCTTGATTGATATTCTTCATCTCATTCTTAAGAGTAGAAATTATTTCTATAAAAAAATTTGCGATAGAATTTAATCAATTTATTATAGTGATAACATGCACCGGTAATTTTTTTAATGAAATAAATTATTTTTCCAGCAACATTAAAGATTTATCAACGACAAATATTAAAACTTTTAATCTTCTAGTACTTTTTTCCTAACTGTAACTTTGACAGGTCTATTCCTAGTATGTCACAACCAACTAAGGTGGTTATAATTAGATTCTATCATTTTTTTTTCTTACAATATTAAACAGTACTGTCTCGACTAATACTTTTTATCTAAAGCTTTCATTCCTATTTGTTTAACACAAATACTCCTCAGCTGAGAATCAATAGTAATTTTCCGAGGTATTAAAATTTATTGAAAGGGATGCTTTTTTTTATTCCAAACACACAAGTTTTGAGATTGAATTCCTGATCGGTCACAAGTTTAAATAATAAGATTTTTTGTCATTCATATCATGTTATATAATCCTAATTCTATTTTTTTTATAAGAGGGTTAGTCGTAACAACACTATTTTTAACACTTTCCTTCTTAAATACTTTCTATTATTAGTTAATTTATTGAAAACTATAAAATAAGAAGTATATTCACTCATTAAATAAAAAGTAAAAACTATAAATTTTTTTTTATAATTTTTAATAAATTTCATTTAGTAAAAATGAATATTCAAAAGAATTTATAAAATGATAAACAATTACTTTTATTCTTATAAGTGTAATTTACTGTCAAATAAGTTTATGAAAGTTTAATTGGAAGAATATTAAACACTATTATCAAGAACCAAAAATAATTATTTACTTTAAAATTAAAAGAAAAAGTTCTTGAAAGTGTAGTTTGTATGTCGATCACTCTTGTCTTATGTTAAAAGACTTTTATTAAAATTATTATCTTTGCTTATATAACATGTTATTTGCCTACATGCCATTTGATGACACCCTTGGATGACAAGTGAGTTTAATTATTGTTATTTTAATCTCTAACTAAAATGTTATGTGTGCACAGTTAGTTGTTATGTATGTATTATGTGTTAAATAACTATGTGTTAAATAACTATGTGTCATCAATTGTCACATAGATAGATAACATGTTAAACATGAATGAACATTAATTTTATTAAAAGTCTTTTAACATCATGATTAAAATGACAAATAAATTATACTTTTAGGTTGTTTTTTTTTTAATTTCAATACAAATACTTAACTGACACTCAATTTATATATCTTTAAGAACCAAAATGACTCTCCACCCTATTAAAAAAAAATGTATTGCTAGCAGTTTGCTTGTTTATTTTTTAATTGAATTTATTTTTTGTTTAATGCATCAATTTCTAATTTTATCTTGTCAAATATGTTCATATTGATTGAATAGAACATTTTGATACATGCATGCTACTTGAGTTTATTCTCCGTTGGCCATTTTACCGTTTAATACAAAAGAATTGTGCATATTTAGTGGTGAAGAAGAATCTCTGAAAACTAAAAGTGTAATAATACTGGGATGCTGGTCCATTTATACCAGATTGAAGATTCTCATTATATTAATTATCAACTGCTTTGAATCCTTATTATGCAGAACCAGAATGATTGAGACTGAGATGGCTTTCGTGGGACTCTGTTTTGCACCCATCCATTGCGGGACACATACAAAGATGCAGCACTTGCGTAATAATGTTCTCACATGTGCACATGAATGGACCTACACGTGTACGGTTTGAGACGAAGAGGGAATGAATGAATGAATTCCCTTCTTTTAGCAGCCGAACAAAAAAAAATTCCATGTGTCTACCAATTCAACTGCATACGGCATCACCAGTCCATCGGGTATATATGTACCCGTAGAAAACATTATCTACTTATAGTTTAAATTTATATATGAATAAGTTAGCCGTTAGCCACATTAATTAACATAATCATAATATATACGTACATATTATATTAGTTTTGATCAGCGTATACAATGATTAATATTCATCAGTATTGACCATGCTTGACTGCACGTAGTGCTCATGCAGATAAATTATTTTAGAAACCAGTGCATGTCAAAGAAAATTATCATATGTTAAGTGGATATATAGAGAGAAATAATTAATTGAGGCATGGAAAGTTCTAGCATTAGTGCATTACTTTTTAATATTCATAGGCCTAGGCACCTGGCCGCCTAGCTAGAAGCCATGCACGCCCCGATCTACGAGGATCAAATATTGCTACACCTTATGTTATGCTCATATGAGTAATACCTAGCTTGCACCAGGTCCTCATATTGAATGGTTAAGAATAAACACCTAGTTATCCCTTATAATCACTAGGAATAATAGTGATATTTTTCTGTATGATGGCTTTCACGACGACGGATATTATTCCTTTACAGCAAGTAGGTAAGTTTTATAAAATAAATTAAATTCATATATATATATATATATATATATATATATATATATATATATAGGATCAAATTAGACCGATTTAATTTTGATAATTATTATATTATTTTATAACTTTCAATTAAATAATGTTTTATTAAAACTTATCATTGTATTGAAAGTTTTTTTTCACATAAATCACGTATATAAAATTTTATATTAATTCAAAATCATTTACAATCTCATTTATATAGATTAAAATTGACACAATATAAATATTTTAAAATATAAATCATTTGATTATCTTTTTATTGTTGTTTAATTTTGACATATATAATTTTAATAATAAGTAGATATAATTCAAATTCAATGGTTGAATTATATATTTATTACTAAAATAGTCTGCATTAGTTGAAATAATAAAATTACATTCTATCATTCTATATCAAATTATAAAAATAATGTAATAATTATTAAAGTTACATAAATATAATTTGATCTCTCTCTAAATATATATATATATATATATATATATATATATATATATATATATATATATATATATATAAAATAAGCCATAGATGATATTATATATATCACTAACTTTAGGGTGGAAGGATTAATAGGTACCCTTAGGAGGTAATATTTGTTCGAGCCACAATTAAATGTTAAATATGAACACATCTACCAACTTAAATATGAATATTAGTTTATCACATTTTGAAAAACTTTCCACTTTTGCTAGATCCAATTCCCATGTGAGTTAGCCTAGCTAACTCTAAAACCCTAGACACTCTCTTTAGAGAACATGTAAATATTAACAAGATGGTTGAAGACTATCTAATATTTTTTTTTTCTTCCAATAATTTCCTTTTTCGTTACTGATGATTTTGAAATGAGGTATTCCTAGATTCAAAATTACTTATTTTCCTTGTCTTGTTCTTGCTAATAAAAAGTGACTAATAAAAAAATAGTCAATAGAATCAAATGTTATTTTTCAACAATGTATAAATTTCTAATTAAAGAGGCATAAAAAAGGACACAAAAATGAGAACAGAGTAATTTCTATCCTAAATTAAACCACTAATGAAGATTTACAGTGAAATTACTTGCTATATCTATTAAGGAAAATGCTAACAATAATTGAAATTCTTTTTCAACTCTCTTGTTAATAGGGTCTGAATGAAAATATCACCTTATAATGAAAATGATATTAAAAAAAAGGTTTCAATTAATATAATTATATAAGCAAAAGGTCGACCATGCGAGTTTACCACACAATTAATATACAAGTCGTCCTAGTTGATTAAGTTGTATAAATGAATGGTGAGTGGCAGAGTTCTTCCCCGATGCATTTCACTCCATATTCCCGTCTTATTCTTTCTCTTCCTTTTTATCTTGTAAGGCCTTATATGAGCCTCTCTTTCATCTCTTTTTTTATTCAACGGATGAAAGCAACAATTAAGAGAGACGGAAACATCTCATTATTCCGTCCTTCCTTCACTTGGAGTGGTTTGACAAAGGACATCGAAAACGAAGACTGCATATGGTCCCAATAAGATAGTTTTTACCAAAATTCTAGGGAAGGTAATCAACCAAACCAATTTAAAATTAGTTCAAAATTTATTCAATAATTGATTTATTAATCTTAATTCATGAATGAAATGAACTAAACTAGAGTTTATTAAATGAATGAGTTGAATATATTTTTTTTGAGATAATGAGTTAAACTTAAATTATGTATAATTTGACTCATTTAATTATGATTTGCCTAGCTATATATTGAATAAGTTTAACTATCCATTTTGTTTCGGTGGTTACAAAATTTTGTGTTTTAGTTCCTATACTTAAAAACATCTCATTAAACAAAGACTAATTAATTTCTGTCACTAGTAGTGTCTTTAGTTCTAATGTATCATGTTTTTTTTTTCCATTTATAAAATTCAAATCTACATCATATTTATAAAGATTAAATCCAGATTTAGTTGAACAACTGACTTGTTAATTATCACATATATTACATTAAAATAGTCATTAAAGTGATAATATTATTAAACGATAACACAGGTTATTTTCAAAAGTTTTAAAATTTAAGACGAGTAAAACTAATAAAATATTTTAAAAAATTAAACGTATCTAAATGTTTAGAGAATAAAAACATATCTAAACTTAAGGTATAAGAAGTTGAGTAGTTTAAGCCTATTATTAACATTATATATATAAAAAAATTCAACTTGCAAGAGTGTATTTCTAGATATGTAGATATGTACGTACATTTGTGTTAAATCAATATGGTTTAACACAATTGATAAATAGTTGTATTTCTTAAATATATTATTATATAGGGTTTGATTTCTAATCTTGTGTATGGAGCGGGAAGGATTTGTTGAGAAAGATAAAACTTATTTTGATAATTTTTACATAATAGAAAAAATAATCTCTTACTATTGATTAGGAGATATATATCCTTGGTGCAAGGCAAATGCAAAAATAGATAGTGAAACAAGGAATAATTGCTTAGATAGAAAAGTCTACTAGATGAAATGTAAAAACCAAAATATTAAAGGTCACTTTCAGGTAAATATAATTTTTTGTTATTTTAAAATATAAGTTTTAAAATACAAGTATACAACACATTTATAGTAAAATTGATTTTAACTCAATTTTAAAATATTTTAACCAAATTTTAAAATAAAAATAAGTACTTTTTGTTTTTAATTGCAAAAACAAATTCAATTATTTAATCTCATTTGAAAGCATTGTTATAAAATGATGTTTTATCTAAATTTTTAGTATTATAAAGTTATGATATTATATTTATTTAATATTATTTTAAATATTATTATTATTATTATTATTATTATTATTATTATTATTATTATTATTATTATTATTATTATTACTCATTCAACTATAATTAGGATTGAACCATTAAACTTTGCTTAAATAAGTATCTTTACTAATTCAATGATCGGTCCACTTTTTTTTTTAAAAAAATGTTTTAAAGGCATACAATAATTATAATTATTGTGATTATCATGGTCGTTAGTCAACTAATGTAATGATTACAGTGAAGGAGGACCAATTGACCCTTGGGGGACCTTGGCCATAATAATATTTTAAAAATATATATTCTTTTATATAAAATATTATATGATTTTTTTATAGTTTTTATTGAAAGATAATTAATTAATGGTTTTTTCCTCACTTTTTTGATAAATATTTTTTTAAAATTCTTCTAGAAATAATTATATTCTCCCACTTTTTAGACAAAATATTTTAGTATCATTAAATTTTTTAAGTGTCTTTTTCTTTTATAATCTATTATTGCAATTTTAAAGACTATAAATAATTATATTTATATTTGCAATCAAATAACTTTATTAGTCCTCCTTTTATATTGATTTGATTTATTAACTTTTGCGCTAATGAAATAAACTCATTGATATATGAAATTGACATCTCAAATTTGAAATAGAATAACAAATATTCCCTCATTTTATCATTGTTCTTATTATATTTTCTGTTTTTCTTGTTGTATCCATATAACATAACATTCTTCTTCCCTTTTTTGACATTTGAAAGTACTATTTTTCATTTTTAGCTACTATAGTCGTAAAAGAAAATCTAATGAGTAACATAAATCATTCTGACTTGGTATATTTTTATAACACAACTAATAGATTTTTTTTAAATTATACAGTTAATTTGTATAAGGTCTTAATAAGAAATTTACGAAGATTCTTAGTGAAACGTGAAACTTATTACTTGATAGTTGTTTTTTTTTTATTTTTAAAATAAACATTGATATGAAAACATTACAATACATGCATTTTCACATCTCAATTATATTCGCACCCCAAAGTTAATTGATCCTGTACTACATACCGAAGTATTTATTTCAAAAATCAAAGCCGCACAAAAAAAGATATTGGGGGACAAGAACCCAACCCAATGCTTGATAGTTGTAATCTTAGGTTTTTAAAAAATATATTTAGTTGATTGCCTATATATATACATTTTCTAAATATATTCTTACATCATTTCAAAACGCATAATCATAAATATTTTATATAAAATTCAGTGTTACAAATCGTGTCATTGTCATTATCTCCCATGAGTATCATTATCACATATTTACATTTTTTTTATTACCAATGTAGTCACTATCACCAATAATTTGTTACCAATGTCTCCGGTACCATTTTCATTGCTACAAGTCCACCAACATTGTCTCTATCGCCTCTCCTTCTCTTGCCCCTCAATCCCAGCTTCTCTCCTTCCGCCAAACAAGATTGAAGTAATAAATAATAAGTTAATTTTGATTTAAGATTTAATTAAAGAATGAAAGTAACAACTTTTAAACTAAAAGTTATAAAGCGGGAAATTAGCTTTATTTTTTTTAAAAATAAAGTAAAACTTAAAACTGAAAATGATGCTAACAGGAGCTGGTTTAGGTTGCAATTATATTCAGTGGCCAAAAGGCAAATTAAACTATGCGGCAAAAATTATAAAATGCCCCAAAACATGTTGATATTAACTATAGTGGCCCAAAAAGGTATCAGGTTCAGAGTATATGTAATAAAAGCCGAACAACCTACTAAATCGAAAGTGGTGTTTTGACAATCAGACTTTAAAATTATCCCGTTACATTAAGTAAAGTATTGTCCCTTAAGTGGTTGAGATTTTGATCAGAACTTAATTATCCTGTGGGAAGTGGAAGAAGATTGTATATGGATTGATCGATGGCATATAATTGAGTGTAACTGAAACATTTTTTCTTCTTCTTCTTCCAATCTCTTGCAACAATATAGATAAAGGCAAGAAAGTTCAAAGTTGCATTAAGTAAAGTAGGAGCATCAGTTAATTTCCTCCCACATGATCAAGTTTCATAACATGGTAGGCATTAGCTATATATATAGTAAGCCAGCCAGCCTTATATAAAATACATACATACCAAAAAAGCAAGACTACATTTTTTTTTTTATACAGACTTCCTCTTTGATACATCACAAGCTAAAGAGGACACTCAAGAAAAAGAAGGGGTGTCCCTTGACTTAAAACATTGTATATATATAAGAGCTCCTTCATGTAAATATATATCTTAAGGAGCATATAATTGAGTACTAGAACCATATGGCTTTTGCAGCCATGAGCATTTGTTTGAGAGAGCCATCAACATGGAGGGATATGACATCCTTTGAAGAGCCTACAAATTTTCCACCAATGAACACTGCTGGCACTGAAGGGTTGCACCCCATGCTCCTCAAAGCCCACTCCATTTCCCTCCCATATGCATCCTTGTCTAGCTCATGCACTGCTGGGCTTGCTCCAAGCTCATAGAACAGTTGCGTGATGCTGTGGCACATGTAACATGAACTCTTGGTGAATATAACTGCTGCCTTCTTTGATGCCAACTCTCTTACCCTATCCATTTTTGCTTCTAATTTTAAGAGAAAGGGTTATTGAAAAGAAAATATGAGCTTGCAAATGAGAACTTGTATGTACTAGCTCTAAAAGGCTTTGTTAATTGTTTTTCTTCCCTGGTGGACTTTGAGATTTGATCTCCTCTTATTTATATGGCTCAAGGATAGTGGAGTTGTGCATTAGAACTAAAGTAATTATATTTATCGGAAAGGAAAAGGAACAAAGTAATTCTTTCGGATATTTGTTTGGATAAGAGAGAAATGCTCGCTGATCATTTGATCGATGGTGACTCTGACATGGAACACAAGTTGCATTTAGAATCACACTGTTCATGCAAGTGATAATTCAAATCACTTGGGGT